>NW_009211154.1:8133-49508 GCF_000690835.1 Fulmarus glacialis
GGGGCACCGCGTGCCCGGGCCAGCCGAGGCCATTTTGGGCAGCTGTGCTGACCTTCTACTGGTGCACAGGGCTTCGGCCAGCCGTGTTTCAGCCCTTTTTGTGTGCCGGGGGAGCTGTCAGCCTCCATTTAATTGCTCTCACACAGCATCTTCCTCTGCAAATCAGAAACTACAGTTCAGAGTTTTTTGTCCATTTCTTCCAAACGATTGTGTTTTTTTTTCTTTTTTCCCTTTTTACCTTCCCTCTCCTCCCTCCCCCTATTTTTCCTTCTCCCCCCGCCCCCCCCACGCTGGTTGACATTTACCAGAACCCAGTGTGATTTAGTGACCTTGGGCATACTGTGCACTTTAATTTGTCAATTTGGGAAATTAATTTGTGGAAGAATGAGTTGAAGTCAGAGGTCAGGCAGTTGGAGCGCAGACCTGCTGACAGGTTGACTGTCAGTGGGGGGCTAATGAGAGCACACCACCAAGCGAACGGAACAAAAGCAGACAGATTACACTGCCCGCTCGCTGGCTGGAGTCAATAACATCGGGCCATTGTGCCTCCATCGCTGCCACGATTTTGCCTCATGCTGCTTGGGCAGCCATTCAGAAACAGCCGGAGTGGCCTTCTGGGAGGAAGGTATCGGTCACTGGGTGCGAGGCTGCTTCACAGTGAGGATGGAGAGCTTGTCGCGGCAGCTCTGCCAGCCCGACCCCGGCGTGGAGGGAGCCACCAGCAAGGTTGCATTTGGGTCTTTGCAGCCCCGAGTGTCTGCGGCCACCTGTCCAGGTGAATTTCAGCATCTCTTCTGGGTGCTGACGGCCACAACTGGGGAAGTGGGATTTGCTTTCTGCAGGCAGCATCTGCCTGATTCTGCCCACAGCCTTTGAGGGTGGCTGCAGAGCCAGAGAGCTTGCTGGGCAGCAAGTAAGAAACGTGACGGCTGGTGCTCAGTGCCTTTCTGCTCCAAAACCCCTTTCCCGCTCAGCTGGCAGGGCGTGTATCCGTTAGGCAGATTCCTGTGGGTGCTTGCCATTCATCTGCATGCAGCACAAGCAGAGGTTTGACCAAAAACAAGACCTAAATGTGCTGGAGAGAGATTGCATCTGCCACCCTGAGGCAGCCGAACTGCTGCATCACGCTCAGGCTGCCCTGAAGCCCGGTGGCAAAATGACTGAGCTTTAGAGGATGACGAATGCTTTAAAGTGCCAGCAAATCCTTGGATCCTGCCTTTGTAACAACGCAGGAGTCAGGCAAGAGGCACGACTAGGTCATGTCAAAGGCAAGACCATATCCACAAGGCTGCTGGAGAAGGGACTCAACAGGACACGCTTGTTAGCTATGTACGTCGAGGCAGAAGCGCCAGCAGCTGTGGGAGAGGAGAGCTTCTGGGCCTGAGTGCAAAAGCTCAGGTCCTTGCATTCAATCCTTGTTCTTTTGGGGCTAGCAAAGGCTGGGAGGACCAGACTCAGCATGCACAGCCCACGGGGCAGGGGGAAGAAACTACTTGTTTTGCTCTGGCAATAACAGCTGGCTCTGCGCACACGAAGCGAGGGTAGGCTTGGAAAGGTGTTTCTTACCGTAAAGTAGCTGGCTAAAACGTGAGGCACTGACAGCTGTCTGGGGAAGGGAGCACAGAGGGCTGTGAAAGGAACCTCTTTTCCCCCACAACAGGTAAATAAAAAAAAGAAAACTTCCTTGGGGCAGTAACCTGGCTGGCCAGGAAGGTCTCCACAGCTGTGTGCGTGCTTTGAGATTTGCACTTGGAGCAGGGCATGGCTCCCAGTGTCTCATATTTTGGGGACTGAGCGTAGTTTCCAGCTATGGCACGATAGCTTTTCAACTGATCCAGGTTATTTGGTGAATGTAAGGTTGACTCTGAGGGAGATCTCAGGCAGACAATGCCACAGGGAGTGCAAATGAAGACATAACTCCTCTGGTACCTCTCTAGCATGGAGTCCCTTTCAGCAGTCATTTGTCTGACTTTAGCTGTCGTCATCGACGTGGTCAGTCGCGTCCTCTCGTGGGCACTTCAAGCTCCCCCTTTGGAAGGACTCCAGGATGCCTTGTATTTCCGTGTTTCCCTCAATGCCATCAGATACGACTTCGCTCAGCCACACACCTGCTCCATCCCTGCTGGCTGCTGCGACTGTATTGTGGTCCTCACCATCGACATCCTTCCTCATGGACTTCTTATATTTCACTGGAGCTGGAGAAGACCTCTCTCACAGCTATCACTAAGCTTCTAAGGTTTCTAGGAGATTGAGGGGAGTCATTAGACAGCACCAGGGACACAGCGGCAGGCAGAAAGCGAGGTCAGGCAGACTCGGGGAGCAGAAGAGGACCAGGAGGGTGAGTTTCAGAGGCTGGCAGGAAGCTGAGACCTTGCAGACCCCATCCCTGCAAATCACGTTGATCTTCGTGGCTTGCAGCATTTCCCCTCTCTGGTTAAAACCTGGCTCCCGTGCTCCCCTTTTCCTTCACATGTTAGGGTGTGTCCCAACATACCTTGCTCCCAAGATGCCTTGTCCCTCACTTTGCAGTAAGTAGTGAGAAATTCCTACACATTTTTTGTCTCCAAACCACAGCAAAGGTTGAGCATCTCAGCAACTTACAAATTGTTTCTCTTGTTTCTCAGACCTGACAAAAGCATCCTGGATGTCGGCATGCCACTCACCCGGGAAGCGCAGCACGTAACTTCCAAGAAAGCCTAGCAGCTGGAGCGGCGGCGATTCAGGCTTCAGGCATTTAAACAGTCATGCTCTCCACGTTTGCTCTCCGCTCCATATATGGCCTCAGGCCCCAAAACTGCAGCTGCCCGGGGAGGGCTGTGCCATGGGAAGGGTGTACGAAGGGTCTCAGCCCCTCTGGCTGCCGCTCTCCACAGACACAAGACAAGCCACGGCCCCGCAGCGGCCCCTGGGCATGCAGGACTCGCGGGTCGGCTCTGTCCTTCACGTCCCAGGCAATCAGGCTTGCGGAGAAACCGGTGACGGTCGCTCTGCGCAAATGTATGTTTTCATCTGGTAGGAAAAATCATAGCAGACCTTTGCCGGGTTTGAACCGCCGTTATGCAGGGGGTGATTGCTTCGTCCCCATCAGGCTGCTCCAGCAAAGCCTGTTCCCCCGGCTGGCGGGGAGCTCGCCTTGCTGGGGAGTGGACGCCAGATACAGCGTGGGCATGGGGTGAGAAGGGTCTTCTCAGCTTACATTGTTCTGCCCTATTAAACTAGCTCTGAGCAAAAAGACTAAGGATGATTTTATCCAGTAGATTTATCTTTTATCTCTTATCCAGTAGATTTAAGCTCACCTCTAACCTGGATGTACTAACTTGAGCAGACTGTCTCGTTACCTTTTATCACTGCTGTATTAACCTGGGCTTCCCAAGTGACGATAAGGATAGACAAGAGCAAACAACAGATACGTTGGTTTGCTGGCAATGCTGAGAAATAGAAACAACATTGCTTTGGGTCTACTATTCAGAATTTCTGACATGTCTAAATATAGACTTGTCTTGTTTTGAGGCTGCAGAAACGATTTGTTTTGATTCCGGCCCTTTAGATAAAAACAAAGGAAATCTGGAGGAAGAGCAAGCTTGGTTTGCTGAATGGAGGTAACAAAACCCGTGTGCTTTGTAGGTCAGCAGCAAGGACACTCAAAGGGAATTTGGGAGCCGGGGGCTCAAAGCACTGGCTGCTTGATTTGCAGTAGGGACTGATGGCTCAGGTGCTCTCCCAGTCCACAGGAATGGGGCAGGGGCACAATCCAAACTCTGCTCTCTAAACTTCCAGTTTAGATGCCTTGCCCCCGTCCCCGGCTGCATCATCTCCCATGGGAGCCCGGATCAGAGCGTGACTCTTACTCCTTCCTCCCCCCCAGCCAACCTCTTTCCTCCCCTTTGGTGAGAAAAGATGGAGTTTCCAGGTCAGCCCTGCTTCAAAAATTGAAATATTTCATCTGGGAAATGCCCAGGCAGATCCCGTTGTCCATTTCTCAGTTTTATGCATTAATTTTTGTAGCCTGCTCCCGAATTGGCTTTGCCACATTCATCAGCAAATAACAGGTTCATGGTTAACATTTTTTGTGATGAACGCTGGTCTGGCTGCCAGTTGTCACCCCTTGGAGTCCGCACCTGCAGATCCATGGAGACCCTCCTCCCAGGAGCTCACGTTTCTCTGGTCCATGTCACACATGGTCTCGCTCCAGCTTGCTGCATCCTGCTGGTGACCGCTGATCCCCTCTCAGTTATTCTGCCTGACTTCCCCCAGCCTCACATTTTAGATGTTAGCACCATGTTCAGTTCCCGAGCAGGTCCAAATCCAAACCCCGCAGCAGCTGTGAGAGTCTTCGCCCTGGCACAGCTGAGCTCTGGGGGAGGCCACCTGCAAATCCCAGGGGAGCAGAAGGTGCTGAGGTGTCATCTCTTTGGAGATAAATGTGCTTTGCTCTGCAAAGCAAACCTGTGTCTCAGGTTTTGAACCCATTTCTGCTTTCTGCTGCTCTGGTCAAATACGAGTGTTTTAACCAGGCTGATCTGGGGTGAATAAATATAAACAGAAGTTGCCCTTTTACATTCAGACTCCAAAACGAGGCAGCAACTCAAGTTACATATCCGTAGTAAGCTAGAGCTTGGTGTATTTTTGAATTCAGGCTGGTTGGCCTTAAGATTAGGGAGAACGCTACTGAGACGTGGATGGGGCCTTTTTCCTGCTAGTGCAGGATTACTCTCCTTGGGTATATTTCTGGCCCCGTACATGGCCTTATGCTACACACCCCTCATCTTGGTTCGAAACGGATGCCTTGTGTCAGTGGCCCGTCAGACTGTCTCTTGGCCTGTAAGTCAGCCTTTTGGATGCAGCAGTTGGGGCCATAAGCTCCTCCATTCCTTAAATAGCTGCACATCCATCTAGCCTCCTTCAGCGTCTCTCTGCGGGATCCAGATAGAGTTGCAGAGTCTGGTTATTTCTCCCTCCCTACCCTCAGCCTTCCTCTACAAAACCAACAGCCCCTCCGACAACAAGCGCTGGCGTTTCTGCAGTCGCTTGCCTTGCCACAAGGTTTGCAAACCTGGTTTTGGGGTAACGCTCAGCCCAAGCTGGACTCGCCGGAGATTCTGTTGAAAATTTCCGTATTTCCGTGACTGCTCCATCTGCCTGCAGTACTCCGCTCCTTTGTGGAGTCCGACACTACAACTAGTTATGTCCTGTGTGTTATTTTAAAATAAATCAGACGTATCTTGTTGTCCCTGGCCATTTATCTCCTGGAGTGCTGGAGTGTCACATCTGTCCTTTTCTTCATCTGGAGGTGCTGACTCCTGCCTCTTTAGCTGAATATGCTGGACTTGAGTTGTGGCACAGGAGAGAGGTGTAGTAAACAATGTCTTGATGAAGTATCGCCATTCAATGACAGAAGTTGTTCTTCTCTAAAGCTATGCTGCTATCATAAATGAACAGTATGTAAAACACATCCAGTGAGTTTGGGAATTTACTGACATCACTAGAAATATTTAGAAATCCTCATTGATTACTTTTGTCTATGTCACCCAAGGAATGAATAAGCACCCCCTCGTCTTAGGGAGACTATGAAAACAACTGGGACCAGTTGAAAGAAGGGCTCCGGAGGAGGCAAAGTGCAGGAGGACTAATCACCCATGGATCAGTCGCTGCAGGGTCTCAGCGTGGAGGAAGTTCCTCAGGGCTCTGCCACGCTCATCTTGGTACTGGCTCCTTCCTTCCATGGCCACATAAATAACCACACACAGTCAGAAAGATTAAGAATGGATTCACAAAACCATCACCAGACACACATAAAGTATCTTCTGAGCAACCTTTTTGCTTCTAACAGCCCAGCCATTGCTGCTGAAGCTTGACTGGGACCTCCCTGGTGTGAAAACATCATGAAGCTCCTTCTATCCCCAGTGAACCTGACAAAGGGGCCATAAGAGCACAGCGAGATGACAACTGAACAAGCAGGTAAGGAAAAACCATGGACAGAAAAGCTTTTGGGTCAGTGATGTGTCCTCCGCAGGGCTGTGTCTGCGGTGGAAAGCACACCGGATACGTGTGAAACAAAAGGAGCATTTGACTGACTCATTAGAAAGCGAGGTGAAATCCCTGGTCCGATGGACAAACGAGCCCTGTGGTCATTGGGTGTGAAACAATCCTTTCTCCCGGCTGTCTTCCTTCCTAAAGAGTGAAAGTTTCCTGTATTCCCTCCTTGACAGCCATCAGTCCCGGTCCTGACTCATTATACCTGTGTGAGGGCTCAGACCAGCATTAACCCCCGGCTTGCTGGAAACCATGCCCTGTGGACGCTGGTCTCCTCGGTCTCAGTCTTTTGCCCCCTTAGTTCCCATCCCTGCCAGCCAGCCCAGCTCATCCGACCTGTGTGACAGCAGAGCCGAGCAGTGAGCAAGGCAAGTGGTGTGTGATCCTTGTGGAGGGTGAGGATGAGAGGCTTTTCTGGATGGGAGCTGTTTCCTAAATGCCAGGGCCTTCCTGTGCTTTCTCTTCCAGATTAAGAAAGCATACGGAAGAGGTACATTTGAAAGCTGAGACAAAACCTCACCTCCAGGTTTCTGCTTGCTTGGGCTCCTGACAGGGCAATGGGGAAGGTCATGGCTCTGCAGAAGCTTTGGGTGCACTATAGTGTGCACTGGTTATGGGGCACAGGTGCTGGTAGGAGGGTGAAGGCACCCTGAGGTGCCAAGATGTACGAGATTCAGCATCTCCATGAATGGCACTGCCCATCCCAGTGTCTTTGTCTCCATCTCGTGCTCCTTAGTTCCCAGTTTTACTAAATCCTGGTCTTCTTACCACATTGGGGCTCTGCTCCAATTCCTATTTTGCCTTTCTGGTCCTTGCCCTGCCAGCCTGTGGTCTTATTTTCCACCTTGGCTCCTGTCCTCATCCACCATCCTGGTTCTCCTTGGTCTAATCCTCTTCCCTGTTGAGTTCAGATCAGGGGGAGTGCCGTTGCTGTAGCAGGTCAGGCTTCCCGTGATGCACAGAAATGCAGACAAGCTCTTTAGCACCAGGCTGCTGCATGCCCTCTGCAAGGAAACGCATACTGAGGTGCTCCAGCAAGTCTGTGCTCGGTAGGTTCAAACACTTATTCACGTTGCCAAACCTGGGGGAGGAGGGGAATTTTCACAGGGACCTCACAAGACAGACTGCCTACATCTCTACCTGGTTCTTGCTCCATAGCACAGTGCTACTAGCTCTGCTCACTCAGCTTGTCTTATGTCAGCAAACAACACACTCTTCCCCCTTGTTTCATTCACAGAAACATCTGAGCTATTTGGGAGATGTTTTTCACAATGTGCATAGCAGTGAATAATTCACTCTGAGGCAAAAGTCTATTCTCAAAAGAATCTCTGCAGGAGGGAAGTCTGACAAATCTGTAGGCAACTGAAATAAAAAATCTCTTATGATGGGAAGCATTGGGCAACCTCGATATCTCTCCTTGCAATCTAATAGTATGGCCCCACAGTCCTTTTGCAAATCATCTGCAGGTATGCAATTTTTCCTCATTTAAGGGCTATTAATATTAAATACAGCAACCATACATTATTTATACTGTTTTATTCATGTATTAATTTTAAATCAATTCTTAAAAGGTGCAGTGCCAGGGAGGGAAATGAATTACTTAGGGCAATAAAAAAGGGCAGATCAAGGAGGAAATTAACCAGAGATATTAAAGCTATCATGAAAGACTTCCTTACATTGGAAGCTTCTAGACTGGAACAGCATTTGGGAGGAAGAGCCAGCATCCAGGTAATTTTGAGCTAGAGAGGAGAGTCCTCAAATATACGTAACATGGGGGTTGGTCAGACAGAGGACAGACCCCGTGCAAGTGAGGAAAGGATTGCAACAAGCACATTTCTCTGCTACAAAGACATTAACGCAGAGGATCTCTGCTGTACTTGCCATACTTAGCAGGGCTCAGGCCAGGGTGTAAGCAAGACCAGAAGCTGGCCTGTGGAGCTGAAGCCTATCTTGACTTGACATTTCTTTTCAGGTTTTATTTAAATGCTTTCTGTGCTGTGACACGTATGTACAATGGCTTTTATTTGCAATTGTATCCTGTTTCCAGGCCTGGTGTTTGCAGGGAGGCACTGGCAGATGGCTAAAGCCAAACCCCAGGGTCCTGCTGTTGCCCCTTCACCGTGGCTTAAGGCAGTATGCAAGGCAAGTGGCAGGGGGACACCAAGCTTGATGAGAAGGGACTGGTTTAGACAGATATTTAAGAATAAGATTCATCTCACTTGGCTTTAGCCATCAAAACCTCTACGCAAGTCATGTAGGCTCCGTCTGTAATACAGAGAGACCCCTACAGAAATGTCGGTCTCTGTTGACTGGACAGCTAAGGTGACTTGAGATGAATCTCACCTGGGTATTTAAGTAGCTGAAGATCCACCTGAAAATAGCGGTGGAAATGCTGACAACTACTGTAAATACGGAAGACACCACAAATGTGCCATAAAGGGCTGAAGGACATAAATATTTTTTCCATAATTCAAAATGTTTCACTGTACCATCTCCTCTTTATTTCTTGTCATCTCATTTTACCGTAATGGTACTCTGAGTCTCTCAGGCAATGTAAAGAGGGTTTATGCGTGTTAGAGCCCCTTTCAGTGCTAAGATCATTAGCGGATTGAAGCAAAGTGCTCCCTTATATCCACGAGTAAATTATTTATTATGTGTGTTAGAGAGATGGATAGCTATGGAGATTCCTGGGGAAAACCATGCTGTGACAGAGATTAAACGGAGCTCTTGAGAGTCTCTCTCCCTGGGTCAGATTCATCCCAGGTCTCAGTGGTTTCACTGATCTCAGTACAATTTACACCAAAAATAAGTTTAGTCCGTTAGTCCCAGATCTCAGCGGAAGCCCTGGCTACTTAAAATGCACAGAGGACCTGGATGAGAACATTGTCCCTTGAAGCAGTGGCATGATGAATATGTGTATTATTCATAACAGTGGAATCAGTGGATAAATACACTAGCAGAAACACTGCACATCAGTAGCCAGTCCAGCTCACTAGTTTTTCTTTTCACTGGATCTCTAATCATTCACCCATGGACTATGCTGGATTAAAAAAAAGATATATCCCTATCATGAACAAGAAAAAGGCACAACTAGGTGACAAAATAGCAGAAAGAAAACAAAAGAGTGCTTACACTTTTGCATTGTGAAATAGCAGCTTGCTTGTTTTTTTCTCCCTCCTGGCTTAGATGCAGACAGAGGAAGTGCACTAGGACCTAGAGGAAACAGTTCTCTGCATACACCCTCTACCTTCTTCCAGCAAGAAAAATATTATCCACAGAAACAGAAATATACAATGACAAAAAAAAATCTCAGCTGGTTTAGAGAAAGATAAACTACAAAGCAGAGTGTGGGACTTTTTTTTCTTCAGTAAGCTACAGAAGTTGTAAAATATCACAAAAGTGTTCTTAGAGGAAGAAGCTGTGTATTGAAGACATAAACTATTATAATTGTAATTTAGCCGCTAGCTGACTGAAACTGATATATAATCATAGTCCGCTCATGGTCATTAATTTTTTTTTACTTTCTTATTTTTGCATGTTTCAATCTTTTACCTAATAATTAAGCAATCAGTTGCTCAAGGCAAGGCTGCATTCATAAAATATCCATTACCCAGCCCACATTTCTTACTCCCTGCATTAAAGGAAAAAGGCAGTGCCTTAAGGGAATTTATTGCTATCATAATATGAAGAATAAACACGTTTCCTTTCATTTTACTCCAGATTTCTTTCAATTTTGCTATTTAGAGTATGATTGTAAGACAGTATGCAGGAATATGTGAAACGTTACACAGCAAATATGACTTTTTTTGAGCCACTCTGGGCTAACCAAGGAGTTGCCCAAGCTTATAGCTAGTTGACTGGCACAGCTTTGGAGGATTTAGTTAAACCACCCAAAGCCTATTTGTCAGTATCTGTTTGGTCTATAAATTAGAAGAGAAGCCACCCGTTCCGAGGACAGGAGCCCAGTGCCTCCTGGTTCAGCCCAAGTACGAAGTATGTGAAGTTTTCCTATTTCTTGTCTGCTGGAGCTAGAAGGTGCATGAGAAGACACAAAATAATCAAACGAACCAAAACATGGGTATTTCTGGACATGTTTTCTTCTCTTTCCCATCCAAAAAGATCAGTTTCAGCTTAGCAGAAATTTAGGTCAATTCTTACTTTGTTTAAACTGGCTAGCTTTCCTATGCCCTCAATATCTACTCAGTGCTACTAATCTGCAAACAAGATACAATGCACTGATTCAAACACATGCTAATTTTAGGGCATCATTCTGCTCTTGATGTGAGCAGGGAGCTCCTATTGATCTCTGTAGGGGTTGGTAATGCTCGCTGAGAGCAGATAGGGCACTAGCTTTCCTCCCATGTATATCTGTGATAAAGGCTAAAAACTCAACATTAAGAAGTCCTCCCCTGCGGCCAAATTCCCAGATGGTGTAAACCAGTAGAGCTTTAATGTCTTTAGTGGGGCTTTGTTGATTTATACCAGATGATGATCTGGATACTACTTTTCCCACATTTCACTTGCAGGTCACTTGTTGGAAAGAAAGCCTGGAGCTGCGCGGTCCCCCCCCATCTACCCGTCATGCAGGACTCCTTCTCTGGTCCCCTGGATGCTTAGGAAAGCCTCCAGGCTTTTCTAGAAGACGTAAGTGGCTGGAGAATCACTGTCTCCAGACAAGTGTCTTGTAATATTCGCTGCAGGATGGTATACCGGTGGAGCAGGCTGGGTGGAGTTGTAAGCAGCGGGCAGGATGGGTGAGGCGGCACGCCAGACTCCTGGGATAGCTCTGAGCTCTTTTCCAGCAGGGCTGATGAGGCAGGGAATGAAAAAGCATCATGGAAAGGATCTGCAGTCCTCCCAGCCAGGTAGGAGGTATGGGCAAGTAGGTTAGGCAATGGTGAAAGCAAGCCTTCTTCAAGAGGTTCTCCCAGTTGTCCTTGGTGAGAGGTACCTGCCAGTACCTGGTGCAGACATCTGGCCATAGAGCATGTAGGGCAGAGTAACACAGGGCTTTGGAGAGATGCAGCCCAGGCACTGGCAGCAATCAGAAAATTTCAGGTCAGTAAGTTTGGCACTCTGCAAATGCAATCAGACTTCTTCTGGAGACTGTGTGCTTGCTAGCTGTGCATCTCTGTTTTGCAGGGTGCTCTGGTCGCCAGAGGTAGACTTTAGACATTAAATCCATATTTGGCTACTTGATCCAACAAGCAGTAAAAAATTTAAAGCTTCTGCACAACAGCTAGCAGGAGACATTAAATTTTCAAACAGTTTGTGAAGATTATTCTGTTTATTGCCAGTGAAAATCTTGTTTAAGAAACAGCAGTTAGGAAAAGATAAAGAATGAAAAACCATCAGTCAAGAGGAGAGTGACCTTGTTCCAGGATGGAATCAAAACAATGCCCTGGAGAGTTATGTAGGCATTGTTTCAGGACTTAGTACATCAACGTTTGCGGGTAAAATTAATTGAGATACAATGTGAGCCAAGCATGCCTGAGCTTGCTAATCGGATAAGGATATTGCAATCATATGACATCAGTAAGAAACCAGTGAACATATGCCATGTTATGTGTATGGCAAGGTAGAAGGAATGCTCCAAGCTGTGCAGAGCTAGCATGGAGATTCCCGGGATGTCAGAAAATCCTGATCTCCCTGGTGCAGAAGTCCATAGGTGGGACCAGATGATGAGACAAAATGCTACCAAACAGCTATTCCCACAGAGAGGCTACTTCGAAGCTGCCCATAACCAGAAATCCTGTTCTTGCAGGACTGCAGCTACAGGCATCTCTCGTGGCTTTTACTACAGTCCATATTTTTGTCTGTTCTCGTTATTCAGAGGAAGCACACGAGAAACATGCCCTATCAGTACATCCATGCAGCCAAAGACTTTTATGCTCAGCAGGTTGCTAATGGACTGCAAAGCCCTTTCCCCAGCCCCATTAAGAGTGCTTGTTTATGTCTGGCCTTGTGCAAGAATAAAGTATCGCTTTGCTTTCTGGCCGTACTTTTGCGGAGGAGTACTTGACACTTCTTGGAAGGAAATTTCATCACTGTTGTTGCTATTTACTGACACCTTTGAGGTGGCTCTCAGTAGAGCAGCTGAGGCCTGAGAGGAGATAGCAAAGGAGCTGTGTCTTCCTCTTTGGCCGTTTCTCCTGAGAAGTGGGAAGTGGAGAGATGTCCTCTTGGTGCCTGTCTTGGTGCCAGGGAGATCTGCAGCCTGCAGACTTGTCGCTCCATTATCCCTCAAATTGCAAATTCACTCACAAGCGCTCATCAGACTGTGATATCCTTTTCTGCTGTTGCTCTAGTAATTTGTGACACTTTTGGCTGAGGCAAGCAACACCACAGATGTACGCTGCTTTAACAGCGCTTTATAGGACCTATTTATAGCCTATACCTACAGCCTACCTATTCATTATGGCAGGGCATTATGCAGTGGGACACCGCCACACCGCAAAGGCTTGCTTTTTCTGCCCCAAGGGAAATGTGTGTTCCCCACTCCTGCCATTTCCACGTGTTGCAAGAGGCTGGTGTTGCACGGGCGCCTTCCTCTTCATCAGTCCTCAGCCCAGGTGCGCGGAGGCAGGGGGCACCTGAAAAGGGAAGGCTTACGTGGCTCTCTAGGGAAGCCGAGCAGCACCAGGAGTATGCAAGTGTGGCTGCCAACAGCTGTCGGAAGCCTCAGAAGTGCACTTTATATTGCTTTATTATTTCTTCTTTGCTAATTATTTCCTAAGATGGAGGGGGGGTGGTAAGGAAAGCAAGAGAGTGCGAGGGCAGCAGCAGAGCGTGCTTGCTGGCAAGGCACAGCAAAGGCACTTGAACTGGCTCTAACACACGCAGAGCAGCAGGAGGTCTCTGAGATGGAGCCGGACTGTTTCTGCTCTGACAAAAGAAGCCAACATCGGCATAAATGTGTTTTTATTGAGCCTGTTCAAAGGGTTCTGCGAAGCAGCAGGCACAGAAAATGCTGCATGCATGTGCTGGAAAATACGCAATACGAGCACTGTGCAGGTTGTAAAGGAAAAGTACTCGCAAGCTGAGAAGAGCCAAAGCGGAGGGGGCCTGTACCAACAAAATTCAGCCCCTGTTGCATGTGTATCCTGAACGACGTGCGTGAAGGATGTGCTCATATGTAGGCTTGCTCACCACCCTGGTACCACTGACGGTGCTAGCTGGCCCCCTCGCCCCCCCAACTCAATCTTAGGAAGAGCGACACTGGTCTCCTTGCCGGAGGCGTGTGGGGTGGGAGGCAAGAGACTGGTAAGAAGCAGCTGCTGCTTTTGGTGGGATGTCAGCATGGGGGTGTTTGTGCCTATTCTTAACATCAGTGAAGGATTTAACTGGAAAAGCTGCCTTTTCGCCATCCATTCTTGAAACCAACCAAGATGGTCTCCCTCGCTCTCCTGCCCCCTAACTGGAGCCCCAGCTCTGGGGGCACAGGGAAAGTGGCTGCTGGCTGCTGTGTGAGCCCATGTGCGAGAAGCTATCAGCTGAGGCGCTACGCTCTTCGCCTGCTTTCTTTCTCTTAAGAAGCCTGTGGTAGCCTGACATAATTATTAGCGTTTCTTATTTTTCACTCGCTCTTGGAAAAACTGCTCTAAGGAGCTGTTGACTATCTGTAATTGATTGCTCACGCTCTGACGGAGGATGGGTTGCAGCATGAATGTCAGCGGTAGCTTGGAGGCAGTCTGGGGAGATGCCACCTTATTACTGTGAGGAATGATCTCCCAAAGACAACAGGCACACAAAAGCAAAGCAGGAATAAAACAGCTTGGATAAAATCAGAAACAACACCCTTGCATCTGCCCAACCCTAACCTGAGAGCAAAACAAACACATTGAACGCTTTCTGAGGCGTGAAAGAAGGTAATTTTTGTTGCGTTCATGATTGTGTTTCTCGGAAGGAAAGGCTAATGTAGCTGAGTAAAAGTGTGAAAAACGGCCTGTAAGATTTCTGACCCAACACTGGGGACTAAGGGGTGTGGAAGTCCTTGAGTTGTGTGTGCTTCTCCAAACTGTACTGATCCTCCTCGGCTCCAGCGGTACAGGAGTTTTTGCTTAATGAAGAGTGTTATCCCGCCCCACACCAAGGCGGTAGCTATCCCCACCCGAAACAGCATCCCTTGCTGATAGAGATTTCAGCTTCAGTTCCTCCCTGGAGCACCTCCGGCAACTCCAGTGGAGATCATCCCCCTGTTCTTCCCCTAACACAGGTTGACTGTTCACCCTACCTGCTCCTCTTGTTTTTCCATAAAAACTGCTTCAGGTTCAACATCCCCAAGTTTGCTTATTCATTTGCACTTCATTTTCAGTGGAGCACAAGCAAAAGGGTATTGAAAATGTTGAGAAGTGACTTCTTCATCTGGAAACTCTCACTATCCTCAGACCTCAAAATGGTAACTGGACCCCTGAAACCATCTCTTGAATGGTGATTCACCAGGTTTCAGATGTGCGTGGCTCTTCCCCGCACACAAAAACTGCCCTTAAAATCCCAGTGGTGGAAATAAGTCGGGAGTCAAACCTTTGGGAGATGTTTACTTCAGAAGAGTCCTTTTGGAATCAGTGGCTATTTGTTTAATAGCGAGATTGAAATTTCCTGGCATGGAGTACTCCCAAATATTTCTGGAGACTACTGCATTTAAGAAAGAGAGTGTAGCACTGATTGATTCAAGGCAGCAGCAAGGGCAATGGCAAAGGCTTGTTCCTAAAATGACTTCAGGATTCCCCAAACATGTGTGCCTCCTTGCTGAAGCTTCACCGATGGGGTTGGCTGCAAAGTGGAAACACTTTGCAATTCAAACACACACAACCAGAGTTTCTCTGGTCTAACAGAAAATACGCGGTGTGTGTTGTGAATGACACACCTTCTCTCTAGGGTTTTTTTCCCCTTCTCTTCTTATATAAGCTGGGACCGACCTCCAAGGTGAGAAGCAAGGAAAACACTGGGTGCTGTATTAAGGTGCTACACGATCTTGGCAGTCTTTTTATGAACTCATATTCCTTCAGGTGTAGGAAGGCTGGGAGAGCATGTTTAGACTGGTAGCTCTCAAGTGCAGGAGAAGCCTAGCAGAAACACGAGGGAGAGCCTCACTGTTCTTTTTTTTTTTTTTTTTTCATTTTTTTAGTTATTATTATTCACTTATTTTACCTCAAATGGAATAACAGGCAGGAATTTCAGTGAAGGGCTGTGCTGCTTATCTCGCCTTGCTGGCATGTTTGTGTATGTTTGTGTCTGCATTTGTGTGAGCCTCATGCAGTCTAAATTGTCTGACTCTTCTCCATATATATCAAGATCCTGTTTATGAGGAGGGTACCGGTATTTGAGCCTTTTCATCTCAAGGAAGCAGTTTGCTGTCTGGTACTAAAATAACCACTGCAGGAATCAGTCTGTATTTTTAGGTTACAGGATGAATCAAGGACTGGCTTTATGCATTCCTATGGCTTCTAAGCTTCCTATTGCACCACAAAGCCTTGCTAAGGTGCTGAGACAAAACACATTTAGACCTAAACACCATATGAAGTGCTGCAAGGAGGCTGGGTGTCTGCTCCATACGAACAGCCTTTTGTTTCCTTGTAGAGCAGTAGCCGTCACCAAGAATTAACGCAGTATTTGGCAGAGCTCACTGGCCGGCTGTGCATACTGTATGGCAATCCAGCAAGTTTTTGCAAAGACCGCCTTGATCCAGGGGCCAGGTAGAGGAGCCTGTCCTGGTCAGCTCTTAGTCAAAGGAATACTCTTCTGTGTCCTGCTGACATCGTACTGACATCAGCTTGCTGATGTAAAAGCCCTACAGCCTGCCCCGGGTGAAGGAGAAAAAGGAAAAAGATGGCACAAATACCATGATATTCAAGCTCAAGAAAACTGGGTTTCAGAGTGGCATTCAGAAACAAAGTCAAGCTCAGCCCAGGTGCTTTTCGGTACCATCAGGACCTCTCGAATGGGACCAGGCTGGCCGTGGGGCTGAAGCCAGCCCCGTTCATGAGGCTCCCTGTGCTGGCTGGACCGGCGCCGAGCAAGACCAGCTGGTCTCGTGGTCCTTGGGCTCTTCCACTTCCAGAACTGGCTACAGTGAGAAAAGCAGAAGCAGGTAAGAGTGAAAACAGAGGGAAAGGAAACCCGGCAAAAGAGCTCGCTGTCTGCAGTTTCTAGAAGCCTGGCTCTTCTTCCAAAAAAGGGCTAAATGCTCAAGCTTGGGTATGTTCAAGCAGCTGAGAAGCTCTTGCTGCTGAAAGCGGGTACGGAACAGCCTCTGGCTTCACCAGAAGCATATGCCCACTCAGAAAAGCATTACAGCACTGGTTTAGTGCCTAAATTGTTGCTGAAATACAGAGAGGTTAAGCACGTGCTGCTTTGCTGAACGGAGCCTCGAGGTAGGGTGAAAGAGAAATAAATGAATAAGCAAAAGCAGGAGCAGAACGCAGGTATCCTGAACCAGCATCAGCACCTTGCTCCAGCAGGAGCTCCTCAGGGCAACCGCCTGTTATAGATTAGAAAAGTGCTTATTGTGGTGGGGCCCTGGACTCTATGCTGTCTTCCAATGTGGGTCATACATCGAAATAAGTAGATGAAGCCGCTGTCATGGCTGTCTGGACCATTACTCCTTGACACAATTTTTTTATGGAAGGATTCAGAAGCCTGTCAATTCGCTGCTGTGTCAAAAAGAGAAAGTTAAGCAATTTCTCTTTTGAGTGATTTAGCATTCATTTCCCAGCGAGAAAGGGAAAGGCTGAAATTCCTATATGTTAATGATGTGAAGTATTGGGTTGGATGGGCAGGTTTCTCACATTCAACTGTTTATAAGGTATCAAGGACTGTTATTTAGCATTTGTTAACCTAATTGTCTCACTAGGTATGTAAGTCATACATCAAAGACAGATGTTTCTGCTGTACACATGTGGTACTGTTAATTTCTCTCTAATGCTAGGAAATTTTTGGAAAAAACTACTTAGTAATTATATGAGGACACAATTACCTCCCCCTGCTTTCCATGTACTACTTCTTGCAAACTTTTTCTGGGGAAACATGAAAGGAAGAACATACCTTTCTAGAGCGCCATTTAATAAGGCTTTTAATTGAACATCATCCGGACAACGGTGAAGCACGGGAGTTCAGTCAAGACATTTTATTTGTAAAGGGCTCACATGTGGTAGCATCAAATGTCCCAGTTATTTAGTCTCAGCAAGTTTTAAATGTGGTGCCACAGGGTTCCAGGGACCGCGTGGAACTGGGACTGCGTGGGACTGGGACTGCATGGACTTGTAAGAACAGTACTTTGTCCTGGTTACATCCCTTTAGTAAAATACAAATAAGTAAAATGACTTTGACCAGGTATTCTTCAGTACCGAGCACTCCTGAGCGTGAAGCCTTTTTCAAAACACCACAACACTTTGAAAAGCAGCTTTGCCAAGGCAGCATCGCAGGCTCCCGCCTTGATTGTCTCTTAATAATTTCCATATAAAGCATGTGCAGTTTACAAGAAAAGAACCCAAGCAGCCTGGTTTTTTTTCTATCTGCCAGCCTTGCAAAAGTAACCCCAACTTTCTCCTTTCCCGGTACTGTCAGCAGCAATAAAGGCTCTGCAGGCCACATGGCTACTCGATATTAATAAATCAAGCAGTGCCGGGGAACGATGCCAGGCCCTGGCACTCGCGTGTCTCCGCTGTTAATTGTTCGAACGGTCCCTGGCATGGCCGAGCCCGCTGCCAGCTAACGCTCTCCCAAACAATTCCTGGCACGGCGCTGGAGCCAGCGCCAGCCAGCGCCGGTTCCCAGGAGGTGGGTTGGATGTGGCCCTGCTGTTCTGGAGACGAGGAGAGTTCAATAGCATGGAGGTAGGCTTTTCTGTGCCAGTTGGCCTTGGGGCCACCGCATAGTCCTGGACACATTTAGCTTATTAGTACAGATATAGCCATTATGTCTTCAGGAACACCCCTGCAATTCTGAGGCTCATTTAAAAAAAAAAAAAAACAACCAAAAAAATACACACAACAAAAACCCGCATGTAATTTAATGTCAATAGTATTTTACCCTTGTTAAAAGTGACTGCAGTCAGAAAAGCATGTATGCAAACATGGCAACTCTATACAACGCATCTCCCCATGGGTCTTCTGAGTTACATCTCTTTGCTTTGTTCATTAAAATGAATGTTTATTACACTTTGGTCCCGTTAACAATGCATAGACATTACATCATATCCTAAGTCACTATGAAAGGATTCCACAGTTTAAAGGCTTAAAGGGGTACATACAGGCTCAGTTACACTTGTTGGGGTAAAAAAGAAGGGATATTAATTATAAAAACAACTTTACACTTGCATAGGAGGTTTCACCCAAGAATCTTGAAGCACTTCTCAAAGGAAGATAAATATTCGCTATCTTCATAGAGAGGCTGGGAACGGACACGCAAAGCGCCTAAGTGGCTCGGCTAAGGAATCGGTAGCACGTCAGAAGTCAATAGCAAGGCTCAAAGCTTCCCCTGGCCTCGCTGCTGATGGCCTCACAGCGATGAGACAGCTCTTGGAGAAGCAGCTAAGAATGGATGAACCTATTGGAATAAAACAAGAACAAAACTTTTGCCTCGGGCTCGAGCAGAACAGAAACTTTTTCGAGACTTAAAAACCATTATTAAACTTTTTTTTCTTTTTATAAAATTTTCTCACGCTTCTGCACTTCCTGATTTAGGGTTGGACAGGAACCAGAAAATAAATACTGAAATACCATGAGAAAGGTTATTCTTGTGGTATTTTCACCCAGACTGAAAGTGTGGCGCGCTCATGAGAAAGCATGTCCTAGAAAAATTTCCACAGCAGAGGTTCACATCAATTCAAGCAAGTACCAGACGGTCTGTGAACTTCTGACTCCCTGTAGGTTCCTACATGCTTTTATATTTAAGAGGAAAAGAGACAGAGATCTCAATATCGTCAGCGCTGGATCTGGGCTAATCTCCTGGGAGGGGGCAATGCCTCTGGGCAGGTGCAATGCAGGAGCAGTGCTCTCGGTTGCGTGGTACAGCTGAAACCCCACTGACCTCCCCTGCCCGCTCCCCGTCCATTCCTGTGGGCGTTCGGGGGTGTTTTTAGCCCACTGTTCCTCGTGGCGCCTGGAAAGAGCCATGCTCAGAGCATCGCCAAAAGAGCCAGCCATGGGGGGAGGAGGCTTTGGGAGGACAAAGGGCCCTGGGAATCCGGCATAATGTTTAATATACTTGGTACCAGGCCTTGTAAAATATTTATATAGCAAAATAATACAGGTGCAACGGCTGTACTTGCCTCTGACTATTACTAGCCTCTCATGCTGTGTTTATTGGTTGGAGCTTTTCACAATCTTGTAACATTGATTTGACTCTGCTTGCGCTGAAGTTACTATCTTGAATTTGTCTAGTGCTGATTCCACTAAAAATGCCATTTCAGATGTTTAAAGATCCCCCAGCACCCCAAAACTAAAAAACCCAAGTGTGACTGGCTGGTGTTCTGTGAACACATTTATCTTTTTTCCTCCAGAAATACTTGGACAGGGAATTGGAGTGACCGTGCGCACACCCAGGTGTGTCAGTGCAGCCGCAGAGCGGAGGGTGCAAGCATAGGGTGGCTCGCCGTGGTGCTGCACATGCGTGCCAGCGCTCCCGCTCCCGTGTAAGCCAGACCTTTCCCTTAGCCTTCCCACGTGCCCCAGGACAGACGGGTTTCATGCTGCTGAAGGTAATCATGTTGCAAAATATTAACACCAAGCACCAAAGCTCACCATCTCCACACTTGGGCTTCTGCTACCTGTGCTGTTAAAAGAGGCTGTTATCATGCTTAGGAGCATGACAGACACCTAAACCCCAGGAAGCCTGACCTCCAGAGTGGAGTTGTGTCCCTGAGATATAAACCAGGGGAAGTCAGTGTTTGAGCAGGTTCTTTCAATTCCCTCTGCTAGTCCATGCCCAGAAACGGTTTGGTTTTGGATGGGTGAATCTTTTTTTAGACAAGAGTTGTTGCTACAGAAGCTCTGTAAGGAGACTACCTGGTGGGCTCAGGTTAGATTTCTGTGTTTTACATAGCTAAAATGTGACCTGAGAGGGACATTTGTGTCCCTCAGATGAGCTTGAGGGGGAATGTGATGGGAAGCAGGGATAAAACTCAGCCTGCTGAATCCACATCCATCCCCTAAGCCAGAGAAATGGAGCCAAGGAGGAATCTGAACCCTGTGGCAAAGCCAACATCAGCTAAGGACAAAGAAGAGAGAAGTTCATGGGGAAGTGAGACAGTAACAAAATAGTGAGCCTGCCTGGCAGAGCAAGCATTATTCAGGCTGGAAACTTTGTCAGAGGTTTTATCAATGTCAGATTAATAAATGCACCCACTAGTGTCCCTCAGTGACTGGGGTCCTCTTCTGTGCCTCTCTCGCCCTGACGCTAGTGTTTATTTAATCCAATTAGGCTGTCCCATGACAAGTTCCTTGCCAGCCTGGCAGAGGTGTTTGCGAGGCCAGGAGCCGACCCTCCCTACTCCTGGAGGGCAGCGCCTTGATCCCCATGCCCTCCCAGCGCAGGAAACGGAGCTGCTCCTGACATAAGCTACTGCTCAGCAGGGAAACATGGCCTCTTAACATTAATTATCGTGTACCAGACTGTTCTTAAATAAAACATCCGCTGGCAGGAGCAGCCCTTTTAAATCAACGGAAAGGGTTTCTGAAGGCAAAATTTGTAGCTCAGCCTGAATATCCAAGCAAAGGAGAAGTGTGGGGCAAGAGTCTTCCTTGCTCTTCTAACTGATCTTCAGTTCAGCGTGTGGGTGAAACTGGTCTTTCTTCCAGGGCAAAGCGGGAGAGGGAATGAGCAATGAAGGGCATAACACCGGCAGAACTCAGCTGGTGTACAGGCAGGAATACACTCATCTCTGGCTGCAATAGCTCAGCTATGCCGGGTGGATATTAGTTAGCAAGGCAGCCTGTGTAAAGTAAGTGTCCATCTTGGGAAGGAGTCTCAGAAGAGGCAGTAGAAGTCAGCAGCATGTTAAAATGTCTCCAGGGCTGGTGTGGTTGGAGAACTAATGTACCTGCGCCTTGCAGTTCCCAAATGTCATCCTCTGCAGCCTGAGCAAAGCACACAGCCCTCAAAGATTCATTCCCAACATTTATCCCCTTCTCCCCTGCCCCCTTTGAGTCACAGCCTCCCACCACAGCTCCATGGAGAGGGCCAGGTCCTTGGCTAGCTTGAACTTGTGTCAATCGATCTGTCACACTGATTTAGACCCCGGTCAGAGCTGCGTCAGTATGCACGCAGTGTGCACGGGCAGGCACATAGCTTCGAGGTGCGGCAGCTCTGCTGTCTGCCTTCCTTCTCCCTGGAAAAATAGAAATAAATCACAGCTCTTCTTTGCTCCCTTGTTTCACGGCCGGATCTCATCAGTGGCTCTCTGGGGGCAATGAAAGAGTCGGCAGAAGAGATGCTTCAATTTCCTGAAAGGTCAGATAACTGGGGACCCCCTTCTTCTCTAATGGACTGCAAACCTCGCTGTAGGAGCAGCGGGCTTTAAACTCTCCATAACTTTGCAGCTCAAGGGATTAGAAATTATGTCTATTTACTTTCAAGTCATGAAAAGCAGCTCCTTTAAAAGAACCGCCAAGGTCCTGGGAACCTGGGAAGGAGTTTCCAGGCGCACGGTAACAGTCCCTGCAGAGCCCGGCAAGGCCAGCACAGCCCAGGACTGCATGGGGTTGATGAAATGGGATGGGGGAGAGCTTGCAAGGGAAGAGGGAGGAGGGGAAGAGAAAACTGGCATTTTAGATCACTGAGACCTGGCCTGTTATTAAAACTGTTCTTGCCCTGGGTTGACAATTTCCATGACTGTTTTGTCCCAGAGCTCAAAGGAAACCTCATGCTGCTCTCCCTTGCTGATGGAAAACAGGAATGAATATTTAACTGGCAATGATGACAAATGGAGATCTCACATTAGAGAGGGGTTCCTGGGAGAATCCCATCCTCGTGGACGTGACTCGCCTCCTTGCCCTGCTGTGTTACTCTCTCGGTGCATCGCCATCAGCGGGGGGGATACGACAAAGTCTGAGCAGCGTTACGTGCCTGAAAAGGCAGGTTTTTTCACTCTTGAGCGAGGACATGAATGTAATGGCAGCTGGTTGTTTGCACCCTGAGTGTAGGATAGCTGACCAGCAAGGAGCTTCATCTCCTCTTCACTGTGCTATAAATTCTGACGCCACCGTGGAAAAGGTTGGGCTGGCAGAGGAAAAATTAGGGAGTGGGAGCAGGGTTGTCTCTGCTTTCACTTTAGATATCTTAATTGAGGAAATACCAGACTCAATTCTTACACGTCCTCAAGAGGGAGGGTGTCAGTGAGTGGAAAATATTTGAGAAAATGCAGTTTGACTTCCTGGAGTATAAAAAAGGAAGTAAGTTTGATCATTCAATCAATTGATCGATTTATCTATCTGTCTATCTATCTGTCTGTCTATCTATCCTGAAATAACAACTTACAACTTAGTGTTTTGAACGATACCAAAGAAGTTATGGCACTTGCACAAAGGAGTTTATATTTTGAAATAGATGCATGCCATGTCTACTTCTGCTTTCAATTACGTTTATACAGAACTAGCAATTTTAAAAGCTTATATTAGTAAACTGAAGCAGAGCTGGACTTGTTTCTCTACACCTCACACACATATCCAGACAACCCATAGGTATACAAACACTACACATTATATGCGTGAAAGCGATATTGGTAAGATAAATTGCATTTACGATGCACCTTTGACCACCTCAGCTGCACTCTGCCTGCTAATCCATTCCTAATGGGACTGCTTCTAGCAATCAAAAAGTCTGATCATTTTCAAACAGCTACCATTATTTTTTGCAAATCAACCTGTCAGAATAGAAGCTTCTGTCCTTCTTTCCACTTACAGCACTTTCTTATTCTGAATTGTAGGATGCATGGAAGTCATTCCTGGATTAGCCATGGGCTTAAGGTCTGAAACCACTGAAACCTTTAAGTAATAGGACCATTCCTATTTCAATGTTTTAGGTCAAGGGAATTTTTAAACCACAGTTTCAGGTGTTCTGCATATGCTACAAATTAACAGAAAAATAATCATGTGAGGATGCCTTGGAAAGTTTGCTTTTATTTGAAAGCAACATATTGTAGTCATTTTTTATTTCCTCGTGTTTATGAAGCTAGACAACTAGATACCACAAATACAATTTTCTAGAGCTCAGGAAGAGCCATTAAAACCTTTTAAAATATTATAAAATTAACTTTGTGATTAAAATATGGTTTGAAAAGTTGTTTTCTCAAAACCATCTCATGCTTCTTTGTCTGTATACAGCTATCATCAAGAGTCTGCGAATGAACTAAATTCTCGTTTTGTCTATGTTCATCATTAGAAAATCACCCCAGCTAAGCAACTGCTTTTTTTATCCTTCCCATATGTGGTCATTTCATTCTGTCTCTGAGCACTTGAGAAATGAAAACTTGTGGCCTTCATTAAAATTTAAGGAATGTCCTCCTTAGGTTTAGAGGAAGCTGGTTTGGAAAAAGTTCAAACGTGGTTGTTTGGAGTGCAGATTTCAGCACGGGTCAGAGGTGAGTTTTGATTAGCCACCATAGCACTAAACTGTGGTTGGCTCCATCATTTTCCGTGGTGTCACGTCCTGGGAGCCCCCTTTAGGACAGCAGCCGCTTTCTGGATTGTCCTCACCGTTGCCTGGTGTGGGCTCGTTCGCCAGGGGAAAACTACCAGAGCGCTTAAGGTTCAAAAATGGCACTCTGTGGTGAGCTGCAAGAGCACCGTATCTGAAACATATTTCCTCTACTTTCAGCTGAGCATCTTGCACACAAATTAGAAGGTGGATTAATTTATCAGCAGTTGTGATTAATGATGCCAGTAATATGAGCCCTAAGGATTCATAAATCATGGTTCAACTTCCCTCCTTCCCACCCCGGCCAGCACAGCTGCCTTAAAAATCATAATGTGCAATAACAAAACATTAAAGCATTGGGATTCCTCTTACTTGCTTCTGGTTCTTGAGCCTTATAGGCTGTACTTGATTTGCTGGTATAGCTATTTCACTGAGGTACACGGAGAGTTTGAGCTCTATCCTCCACCACAAATGCTAAATGCCTCTTTCTTCCCTGCCTGAGTTCAGCTAATATTCCTTAATCCCATCGATCCAGGTGCTCTTGATGCCAGAAAAGCACCAAATATTGCTGGCATTGTGGGGAAAAAAAAAAAAAAGAATAAAAGAATAATTGGCAACTTTGCAGCCCCCAAATTGAGAAAAAGCAAGAGAAGAAACTGAATATTGTAGGAAAAAACAGGAATAAATAAGCAGAAAAATGTTGCACTGAATAACATTTTCCCTTTTAGTTTAAATGGGATTTTCTTTTTAGCCTCTTCTAAGGACTTCTTCTGGGTATAATTCTCTTCAATAGCCCTACTAGTGATGTTGTGTTTTTACCGTAATTTGTTAGTCAAGCATGAACCAGGATCTCTGTGGGTTCCCATTCCCAGCCTTTTTGAAGGCTAAATAGTTCCATTCTCTGCCCTCATCTGCTGCCACAGGAGAAGAAAAGAAAAAATGTAGGAAATTTGGATCCAACTAAGCCTGGCTTGGAAATCTTGCCTTGGGTGATGAAGCCGGACTGTGTCATTCCAGCTGACATTTGCCTTTAGCATAGTTAGAGTTAAATGCCAATATCTGGCATTTGTACACTGCAATTAGCAGTATCATTTGTTCTCATCTGAGCAGTCTGAGGGTTTTTTTGTTTTGTTTTTGTGAATGACTTGTTGGGATGCATTTCTACTGCAAATTTTATAGGAAAAAGATCTATTTTTATAATGAAAATGTTTTTTTCTTGTTGTTGTTGTTGTTGTTTTTCTGATAGCTATAAGCCATAGTGCATAAAAGATGGGTGCCTCTACCAATGCTGTGAAGTTCCCTAAGGGCAACTCTGCTCGCCTATTTTTCCAAAATGCTTGCAGTGTAGTTAGTAAATTCAGGTCTCACTTAGGCATTTGTAAATAAGAGCCAAAGTCTTGGTCTTGCTCTGAGCACAGTGTGGGCAGCCTTGGGAAGTCAGGGGAGCTCTGGGTAGATGCTGCCTGCTTGCCTGGAGCTCCCTGCAGGATCCAGTCCAAATTTGTCTCGGAGCCGCCAGCCTTGTTCTTGCTTGTGTCGTTCAGCTACTCAGAGCTAGAACTAGGGCAGAAATAAAGCATTGAGCACCTTCTTGCTTTTACCCCACTTCGAAGCCTCTGCTGTCAAGCCCCACGCAAAAGCCAAGTGCTGAAGAATCACCAAACTGCAGACAGAAAATGATTCCTGAGGTTGTTTCAGCTCAGCAGACTGGGGCAGTTTCAGAAATTCTGCTCTGAAGAGTTTTTCTGCTTTTTGCATTTTGGGGCCTTGGGCAGTCTACCTGTCTGGAGAGCTTTGTATTTGTGAAACATTTTGAGTCCTCCAGAAGGTGGATGCAGGCTAAGGTGCAATGGGTATTTTCGGAGGTGCAGAACATACCTCGGTGGCTTGTAGATAGAGCTGCCTCTGAGGACACTGGGAGCACCTGCACATGAAGAATGATAGCAACCAGGAGCAACATGAAATAGCTACAGGAGGACTTTGAAAAAGCTTTAAGTGGGAGACATGGAGGGCTGTTAACACTCAGGGCCAGATCCTGACCCTCCCACTGGGCGGGCGTGCAGCCCAGCCGGAGCTGTGTCGCCTGGCGGGGCTCCATACCAAGGAACAATAATCGCGTCCAAGGATGGCTGGCCTGCCTGGGTGGCAGCGCGGGCGTCCCGGGCTCTGCAGACAGCGCACAGCAGAGGTCACCGAGGTTTCGAGGCTGTTGGCCACAGGGCGGGCACTGGTGGATGCATGGATTCAAGGGAGATATGGGGGTGTCTGGTGGGGCACATGGAGGCAGAAGAGTCCTGCCTGCCCTGGCTGTGGCTCGGGTGGGTTTGAGACGCAAGCTCCGAACATGGGGCAGCCCGGTGCTGAGCTGGCCTGGGGCCATGCGGGGAGCGGGTCCATCTCGGATACATCCTGACGGCCCCGGCGGTAGGGACTGGTCATCCACGCATCCCTCTGCTGACCTCCAAGAGGAGCAGGGGAGGCTTAGCCCATCCTAGGGGATCTGAACCCCCTGGACCCTGCCTGTACATCCCACAGCCCCCCGCGAGCATGCCCGATGAGACCGACCCCGAACTGCTGTGTTCACCACCAGCTGCATCTCTAATCAGCTGGCCCTCGCTGAAACACGTGGCCCCTTCCCTTCGCTCCCTCCTCCCCTCTGTTCACGCACCTCGGCCAGGGGGACCCGTGGCTGGGTCCCCCCGATGTACCTCCCCAATAAGTGTTTCTCTTCCTCCCCTCTGCTCATGCCCACCCCAGCTTCTCGCACACACACTCCCTTGCGTAAGAAACACAAACCTAAAATGCAATACATGAATTAAGTTAATTATCCAATTAATTGTAGCTACAACACATCTGCTATTGTTTCATGGGCTCTTCTCAAAATTTAAAACACATTTAAAGAAAAAAAAGGCAAAACAAAATACAAAAAAAGGTCTCTCTGCCAGGGCAAATCCTCAGCATGCTATGAACAAATAAGACATCTGTTTAAAGTAAATTGGGACTGGGGAGGATGAACTGAAGACAATAACAAGAGCAAGAAAGAATAATGACAAGGCGAAATCCCAAAGAATTACACTCCCACTTTGAGCCAGGGGCAGCTCTCTTGTTGCTGTGCAGGGCTCTTTAATAGAGCAAGTTAACTGATCTCCTGAAAGTTAAATTATAGTAAAAACATCAGAAAAGCCGTCAAGCCCTGTCTCTTCGTGGTGTTTGTGATCAGAGGTGGTCGGGATGTAGGGGGGTGGAGTGAGAGGAATTAAATCTATGACTAAACATTTTTCACGGCAACAAAAGGACGGCGATTTAGAGATAAATTAATGCTCTGGCAACGCTTCCTGTTTTGAAGGATGCAGCAGCGGGTAATGAATGGCTGTGTTTGGAGCGAGCCTGAAGAGCCTCTTGCAGAGCTCTCCGCTCAGGCCAAATTGCAATAAGCTGGCCCTCCTCGTCTCCAGCTCCTGCAGGAAACGGACTTAAAAAATCTTTGGCAACCTCTGCGCCCCCTTTTTCCCCAGGGTTGTCGTCGATCGTTTGATCTCTCTCTCTCTCCCTCTCTCCCCGGCTCCTAACCTTTTCCCATTCCCCCTCCCTTGGAGCCTGAAGTCTATTTTCAGTGCTCTGCTGTTGAAAGGCTTTGAAAGTTTTGTTTTCAGCAAAATATTTCCTTGAGAGCTCCCGCCCTGTTCCCTGCTCCATGCCGCGGGCTTGCAGGTTACGTTTAACCCCCCCCGGAGCGAGTCATGGGGCTCATCTGCAGCCCGGTCCAGACTGCAAGTGACAATAAATGCCCCGGCTTATTTCCAGGAGAAACTCTGAGAGGTGGCTGCGGCACAGGGCGGCAGTGACGTCTCTGGGTCAGTACCAGGAGCGTGGCCAAGCCACCTCCGTGCAGGGGCAAGGACAGGGTGGCGGGGGAAGAAGGGGTGGGAGCCGGCACGTCCGACGGGGCGGAGGAGTGCTTTGTGCAAAGGGGAGATCTGGCTTCCCTCTGGGCAGGTCCTCCTTTTTCCTCGGGGCTTCAGTGTGTGCAGCAGTGCCACTGGGAGACACTTGGGGAGGAGAAGGGCTGGCCGGGACACTGTTTTGGTTACCCCTCGTGCTGAAACAGAGTGAGCAGCACCGTTTGCCACTGCAGAGCCCAAGGGGGCTGCTTGTCCCCAGGTCCCGGGGGGACATTGCCCACCGCAGCATAAGCAACCAGGCACGAGAGCCTGGGACCCACGTGGCTGCGTCTGTGTTGGTGCACTGCTGCAGCGGTGGCCGTTTGCAGCAGCGGGGAAGGGACACAAAACAATTTCCTTGGGATCAGTGCCCGTTTCCTCCCCGAATGAGCTGTGAACAAGGGCTTCCTTGCTGCCACGGCGTCCCACCCATATCCTCCCGAGCCCACCCTTCCAACCTTACTCACAGCACAGACTCCTCAGGGAAACGCTGAACCAGAAGTTCAGCTGGGGAGGCTCAGCCAGGCTTGCTTGGCCATGGCCGGAGCAGGGGGGGAACGGTAACCTGCCCGCAAAACAAAGCAGAGCTTCAGATGGGCAAGAAGACAGAGCTCACTTTGACACCACTGTTTCTCAAATGCCGAAGTTTACCATTGCTCCCAGGGAGGGTCCTGGGTGCCTCGTGTGCATGGACTGAGGGGGTCCTTAGTTTAGTAAAAGAGCTGCTTAAGCTTTAATTCTGTCTGATGGAGTTTGGCTTCCCAGTGCGATGATCTCTATGCTTTTTTGCACGAAAACTAGCTAGTAACTGAGGGCCCTTTTTTGTTTGAAGCCTGCAGAGGAAGCGGGTGTTGTTCTTGCACATTGGGTGCAATGGGTTGTGTTGCTCCCCGTTGCCGCTGCAGCTGAGAACTTCTGTAGGGTTTCATCAGACACAAGCGAGGGCTGAGCCCCGATCCCTGCTCTGTGGTCTCAACTCTGCAGTGTAGCTGATCAGCAACCTGATTTAACCTGCTGCTTGAGGATTCATCCAGGCACAGAAGAGGCATCCCTGGGTAGCAGATTCCCCAGTGAAACAGGTATTGGCATTCTTTGCTGCTGGATGCAGCCGAGATGTGTGCTGACGCCACTCTGTTCTGTGCCTTAGGACAGGGATTAAAAGCAAGGTGCTGTCACCCGCACAGCCCCACACAGGGCTGCCCGCACTCACACCTGCACCCAGGCAGCCTCTGGAGCTGTGCTGCACCCCGGCTGTCTCGCAGGGACCCAAAGGCAACAAAGAGATGTGCAGAGGTCCCTCACTCTGGGCTGTGGAGAGGAGGGAAGAAGAGGCAGGGGAATTTGGGAAAACAAGGCTGATGTTGCCCTCAGGCTGCAGAGCTTGGAGGCAGGGCTGCCAGCCTGCCAGATCCTTTCTGAAGCCACCTGGATGCCTGGCTGAGTTTAGGTATCTCCTACCAAAGCAGTTTTCATGAGCAAGGACTGTAGAAAGAGGCCTGAACCCAGAGCCCTGAATTCCCCTGGTGAACCGAGTCCCAGCAGGAGGGAGCTGAATTACACTCCTTCCCTCCCACCCTCCGACGGGGCACCCTTTGGTTGTGGCTGGCAAGTGCAGTGAAAACGAGGAACTCGGAGGAAATGGCTTATTTTTTTCTCCCTCCTTTCTTTGTTTTTTCAGCTGTGGTAAGCTGGGCACCCCTTTCCTCTTCTGAAAGGTGTCGCAGAAGCTATATTAAACCTTCAAAACCATCCCCCATGAGCACCACCTTCCTGACGACAGGGTGTGGTGGGGGCTTGTTTGCACGGCCCCGCAGGAAGGGGTGCGGGGGTACCCCACCGGTGCCCCTGCCCCAGCATGCCAGCCAGGAACGGGCCAGCTCCCATGGGGTCGGGCTGTGCCCAGGGCGACTTGCTCGGCGTTAAGAGAAAAGAAATGCTGTCCCCACCCCTCCCCCCGGCTGCAGAATTGGGACATAAGGGAAAAAATACACTGACCCCTTCAGAGACCAGAAACATTTCAAGAGCTTTGTGTTTTCAGTTCAAAGCGCAGATAAAGGGAGGTGGATATTTTAGGAAGCAAATGGTAATGATTAGAGTTTTAAGTCTTAAGCAGTCATTTTGTCATAAAAGATTGAATTTGTATGCTTCAGAAAAATAGTCTTTTCCTCTCAGTTGATGATAGGTTTCCTTCAATTGCCATAATTGTTCATCTTTTTATGAATGCATAACAGACAATGACATGTGATTAAATCTCCGCCCAGGGCTTCCTTTCTGGAGATCATAGAGATACATAGAAATCAGTCGCTGCTCTCTGAAACGTTAATTCCTGTCCAAGGCTACTGTATATACGCGTCATTCAGCATATGTATCTATGCAGAATTCCATGACCTATAGGTGGTTATATACATGGCTATGAAAGTAATAAATTTCGATTCACTCCCACTGATGCTGCAGCCTGTTATCTCAGAGAATATCATGTGCTACACCACAAGTTACAGTCAAAAACTAACAGCTTTGGAGAAACTTTATGATTGCCAAAAAAATTAAACTTAGTCTTCTTATAAAGGAGCTGATAAGAACTAATTTAATCATTTAGCTTGAAAATTATGGTTAGGAATTTGGGTAGAGTTGTTTGGTTTTCCTTGAAAGGTAACAAAGCAAGAAATATAGTCGGGGCAGGGGGATTTAATTGGAGGAATATTGTCTTGAGAGGATGTAAAGGACACCTTTTATATCCTTTCAGCACAATGTCCCTCTCAATGGATTGAAGTTCCTATAAACTGTTACTGCAACTTATTTTTTTAACTGTTACTGTAAGGATATTACAGCTGACAGTGTTGCAGTGATGAATCGTTGTTTCAAAAGAAGCAAAGAGTGAAAGAAGGAGAAAGACATCTCAGCAGAATGCTAAAATAAAAGAAAATTAAAAATTAATTTCAAATTGATGAAGCTGTACTGCACTTGGCATGGAGCTTTGTGTTATATACAGCAGCTCTGTTCTTCCCCTTTGATAGACACTGGGAGCTCTTCTCCCCACTAACAGCAGATTAATAGATGGACAAGGGAGGCAGGGAGGGAAAAAATATCCCACTTAATTGCTTTCCCCACCTCTAGGTCACAGTATTACATACACAGAGTCCTACATCCATGTAGGTGATGCTTTTCACCACGACAGCTTTGCCAGTTCTTCCCTGGGAATTTTGTATTTGTTTTATTTAGCAGATGGGGTGCGCAATATCTAATTCCTCCATGTATTCCCTCTGGGGAGAAACCTGGAGCTTTCCTGTGAGGAGGCAGACTTTTAGCTGGTGTCAAACATAATAGCTTGCTTGACTTCATGGCGTGGTTGGAAGTTACCCCAGGTGAGTGCTAGCTCTTAAGCCCTCAGCCAGTTCAAGCTAAAAAAATGACATTAAAAAATCAAAGTGAAGGTTATCTCAGGACCCAAGTCTGTTTTTTTTTCCTCCTGTACTCATCACATTCTTTTAACACACATGTAAGAGAAAATCTATTGTTAACTATTTTCTGTTTTTTGTAATAGTACAGGAATAAATACTATTCCTCACTCAGCACGGCACCAGAGAGTGGAACGTGCTGCAAGGAAGAACATTATGGGTAATTTTTAACTTTTTAATTTCCACTGAGGTTTCAGCCTCAGCCCAAGCTCAGGATGAAGCCGCCACCTGCAGTTGCTCTGAGCTGTGTCAGCTGGACATGCTCCTCACCGGGCTGGAAACTGGTTAGAGCCATAGCTTGGATGCAGCTACATCTTGTCACACATTTTTGTAGGTGAGGAAAGCTAGTACAGAATCCATGAGAACAGCACAGCACAAAATGCTGGAGGAAATTTTAACTAGAGGCTTTCCTGCCCACGCGTGCTGCAGATGCCAGCAGACACAGCTTTCCTGAGCTGCACAGTGCAGCAATGGGGCGCCTCGGCAGCGACGCTTGGCTGGGGAGAGCACGTAGCTGGGACACACTGCAGGCTGCTGGATATACATGTAATTTTTGCTAGGTTATAATAAAATAAGAAATAAGGCCAGCCCTTGTTTAGGTCTATACTGAGGTACAAATACCCAGGCCTTCTGGTTCTGCAGGTCTCCTAGTTCTGCAGCTGGCATGAAGCGGTTTCCCTCAGTCAGCCCTGGGGTAGAAAGTGAATGAGAGCAAAAGGGGATCTCATAGGTCCCTGCCAGCCTGTTCTTTTTTATTGCATCTCAGAGGAGCATGGATGCATTTGCAATCATCTGAGGAGATGCTGCTGAACCGAGGAGATGCTTCTGAACCAGTAGACGTTTGTGAAGACCTTGTGCACAGTCAAATGACGGCGGGCACCGCTCCACCACACTGCTGGCAGCTTTTGGGAGGCCAGAAAGCAGCCCAAGCCTAGCAGCGCCAGTGGTGGGTCCATAATTCTGCCCCTCCCCAAGCATAACAATGCCATGTTGTCAATATGTGATCATTCAACATCAACAGGCTCCCTTCTCTCTGCCCTTCATCTTCCCCAGTATTGTAGAGCAAATGCCAGAATGTACAACTCCAATTTGAGATTAAATGCCACCCTCATTGCAGATGAGAAAGATCAAATTTTTCATTGGAAATATCCAGAGAGAAGTACGCTTGCTTGTCTTCTGTGCTTGCAAATGTTTTAGCAACTAATCCTTGCTTCTGCATTTTATTCATTATGAATCGTCCAACAGAAGAATAAAGGTTAGTGTACGGTCTTTAGACCTGAAAAGACCAGAAAGATTCAAGTTTTCCCTGTGCATATCGGAGGGTTGCTAATAAGCTCTGCTGAAAGTCAAGGGCATGTTAGCTTGGCATAAGTGACTTCGTATCTGAGTTATACCACCTGTGATCAGCTCAGAGTGTGGATAAGAAAAGAGCCTTTCCTAAGGGTGTCTGCTTATCCCTGTCCTATAGAAGAGCTAAATAGGGCTCACCGTCTTCTCATAAAGTACAAAGAATACTTCAGCCCCACACAGTTGCTTTTCATACTACAGCCAGGTGATTAGGCCTCTTGTTTAGGTGAAAGAACTGGATTCAATGCACTTCTAACTATTGGAGGGTTCAAAGTCACTAGTACAATCTGGTGGAAGTCAGTGGATTTTTATTTAACTTCTCGGCATGAGTTTCTGAGTGAGTGTAGCCATGACCTACTTGAGATCAATGTTTTGTGATGAATTTAATGCTGTTTGAGAAAACTACTTGTTCTGAGAGCCTTTCCCCCCTACCCTAGCTGAGATTCCCAAGCATGTTGGTGGTGGTCTACCTGGAATCTGGCTCCCAGCTGGGCTTGGACAGAAGACCATTCAGATGGGGTGGCTTTGCCGTGTGTGGACAGAAAACTCTGCTGTGAGGGCTGTGCACAAGGAAATGTCATGTCAAACCAAGAAGTGCCTCGAAAGCTGTGTGTCAGATTAAGAGGATGGCTTTGGAGGTCAGCACCTTAAGTCTGCCCAAGGCTTGTCGTAGGTACCAACATCTTTCATGTGACCTATCCTTGGAGCCTGAATATGTTTGGGCATTTGGCCCTTAGAGCTCCTCAGTAACAACAATACGGTATTTTTGGCCTGTGACTAGCCAGCCAATCCACAGCAACATTGCTGCTTCCTGGATGGATGCCAAAGCTTGGTACATGTAGAAATAATGACTAAACCAGGACAATCTCTCTGTGGCATGGCATAAGTCAAACAGCCCAGGGCAAAACAGGAGGAAACTGGTAAGGCAGGATAGAGATATGATGAGGGACTGACAGAAAATGTGAGGTAATTGCCCAGAAAACTAAGGGATGGGAATTAGAAATGGCTAAGAAGAAAAAAGCTTGTTCCCAAACCTTTCCTTACTTCCAGAATTGAATGTCACAAAGAAGTTTTTAAAGCTCTGGAAATGTTGGTGTGAGTAGTTGGTTTTCTTTGTTCCTGTTTTTTTGCCAAGAGGAAACTTAGCGAGTCTAATCCACTCCTCCCTGGCATGCCCTTGAGTCATTACTCAAGACCAATCCTAATGAAATAATTGGGATCATACTAGTGAAAAATCGATCTGAGATAAGACTCAGACTCTTTGCCTTTTAATAGCCTGAGCAAACACACTGGCCTTCACAAACCGCAGAAGGGCTGGGGAGCCCCTCCTTGTGAAATTTCCAGGTTAGTTCTGCAGAGACATCTGGACCTTTCCAGGATGCTTATTTGTATCAGACATGGACCTCCACCAAATCCTTAATATGGAACCATGTGTGTTTGACTTTAAAGTCAATCAACTGAAGTACTAGTGTCAGTCTATGTCTAGAAGCATGCACAGTTGTGAATGCCAACATTTGACAGCTAGTGATAGAGACAGTTGGAGGGATCATCAGATCCCTGTGTTGTAGCTCCATGAAAATCCATATGGAAGGGGGGAGAATTCTGGAGGGACAGACTGGACCAATTGTAAATATTTTGCTTTTAAAAAATGAAGATTTTCTTTTCCAAATGGAGACAGCTGGTGGGTACATGAGAGTTGTGCAGTGACAGCAGCATTTTCTTGGAGCATTCTCAATTGAATTACACAAGTCCCTCTGTTCGCTCCAGGAGCATGATGACTGCAACTGTGTCCCAGAGCTCGCTGGGACCCACAGAGAAAGGTTCTTTGAAATCCTTGCAGTTTCATCTCGTGATAACTATAATGAGCCACTGGGTGCTGCTGGGTAATCTGCACATCAGTATGCAAAATCCCCAAAGGTTTCTGAACAGAGCACTCGCCAGCGGCATGTCAGAATTGCTTTGTTAGCCAGATGTGACTTCACTGCACAATTTGCAGAGTTTTCAGATATTTCACTGTTTAATTAACTAGATGCTTACTTAATTAAGTAGATGTAAAAATATCTGTGATCAATTACCTATCTATCTGTCTGACCTGCTATCAGAACTCTTCTACAAGATAAATCTCCATCGCAAATGCCACTCGGCTAAATATTTATGCAGACATCAGGAGAGGGAGAGTCCAAATGATTTCCTGTGGGGCTCCTTTCTTGCCTTCCCTTGTTGTTCCTGCCTTCATAGAACTCAATTATATTCCTCTCATTTAAAAAGGTAAATTCTGATTTTAAATGGTTTTTAATGTTTCCGATAGCATTTTGTTGTTGTTGTTTGAGGAATGGAGCGTGGAGGGGAATGGCTGGAGCTCTGCATGATTTATAACAGGGAAGCTGTTTTCCGAGGAAGGACAAGGGATAGGAGCTGAAGGACAGTCAAGGAGACCTTTGGAGGACATCTGTGTTACTGTGAGCCTGCAGTTCACTCAGTGCCTTTCAACGTAAGTTCTTTACACTCCTCAAGAACAAACTAGTGAAGCCAGAGTGGATGCACATAGCTTTAGTTGCAAAAGTTTAGTCTGCATATGCTTGCTCATCTGAGCTGAGAATCTGGACCCTGAAGCATAAATCTTATAATTTGCATTTATAAATGGGAACATGGCAGCTAAAGAATGTGCTCAACAGCAGTGATCTAGTCAGTGGCAAAGTCATGTAAGACCATGAACTGCTTGTCTATCGGAGTCAGATGCTTTTCTCTAGGCCGTGTTATCTCTCATAATGCAAGCAGACTGGATTAATTAGGGCTACGTTTTCTCTATTGTGACTTCAGTGAGGTTATAAGAAGGATGAATTTGTCCCTGAGGACAAGCCCAATTTGTAAATGTGATGTCCTTGCCTGTTTCATTGTGTCATGACTCTACAGCTGGCTCAAGGTTTCTTAGCAGTGCAGGCAAAACTGAATTCTGCTGCTTCAAAAATGAGGGCAAACTGGCCTGAAAATTATGCATTTAGTTTGTGTCTACAGCAAAAGTTATTTCCAAGGAGGTGAGAGGGAGGAGAGCTAGGGTACAACAGCAAAGATTTTTGGCTATCTGCAGATGTTTTGGAGCCTTGGTTTGGGAAAAGCAAAGAGATGGGGAAATGAAAGGGCTGGGAGGAGCCATGGGATGCTCCGGACAGCTGGAGGAGGAGAAGGAGGGCTGAGAACAGTCAGTGAAAGATGTGGAGGAGGTGGTCAGGGGAGGCATTCAGCAGCTGTTGGAGGAAGGCTTTTCCCCTTCCTTTAGCCTGGACCCTACTGATTCCTCCCTCCTCCTCAGTTCTGCCTCTACCTGTGCGTAAGGAGGGCTGCAAATGCCCCGGCTGGAGGTCATGGACTGTTCTGCGAGCAGCAGAGCTAATGAAGCCAATGGTTTCCTGGGGCATTAGCAGGGGCTTGCATTGGATTCTCTGGAGTCTAATAAGATGTAAGTGCTGATCTGTTTTTCCCTCTGTGGACATTCATAATATCTCTTTCCCAGGAGGATCTCCACTGCCTAATAAGGGTCATGTTCACATTGCAGCCTTCACCTCCATGGGGGCACTAATTGGGTCTTTCTCCTCTAACCAGCTGCCAATTTTCATAAAACGTGTTGGAATTTAATACCTTGGAGACCTCTTATTGTCTGTCAAATTTCTTTGAAATTGGTCAACAGGTTCAAAAGTTACTGGTGAGGGAGAAGGACAGCTGAGTGCAGATACACAGGCAGGTGAACAGACACACAGAGACACAGAGTGATACTACACGTGCTACCGCCTTGGAAAACCAAAGTAAAACAAATGGATAGGCTCTCTGGCCAATGCTGGTGTTCTCTGCTGTGTGACAATTGCAACCGTAATACACCAAAACATCAGCAGTATCAGTCTACATCCTTTTGCCATGCTGAGAAGTGTGATCTTTTCCTTGCAGCAAAACCAAATAGCATTGTGCCCTGCCCGGCTGACTTAATGCTCTTTCTTACTAAGTGCTCAGTTTCAGATTTTGTGGGTGCCATCCTTCTCTGTGCAAAATTACTGATGCTGGTATACAATGATGTCCTGAGCAAAAGGATTGTCTTCAGGGTCTAATCCATCCTACTTGTGCCTTGCGAGGTGAGCATGTAAGACATTACACCCACACGCTTTCCCCAGTCCATCTTGGCACCTGATGGACTGTAGTCCCAGCGTAGGTTACTCCTCCCGGGTCTCCTCATGAGTATGATATACCTCACAAGCTGGGATGAGGTGGGATGATGTACCAGCCACTCTCCTCACCAGCAGGATTCGTGTGGCTGTGGGAGTAAATACACAATTACTCAGCGGGGAATGTAATAGCAGGCATGCTCCTGCAAGCTGAGATGTTTATGGAGATTTCCCAGTATCCCTGTTCCTTCCTGCATAGTGGCGACACCAAAGAGTAGGGCTGGGCAAGTAATTGGACTTTCTGTTTGTCTTCCCACATGTGCTCTCTGCAATGAGGACACCCCATCTGATAGAGAATAGCTGGAGGTGACTTTCCCACATGGAGCAGTCCCACTCTGCACAGCACATCCAAATGCTCCCCAGCAATGGGGCAAACATCAGAAGTGATGACATGTACCCAAAGATGAATATTTACATTCTAGTCCTGAACAGGTATTCAGAGCAAGCAAGCAAGAGTCAGCAGAGTGCTGAGAACACCTTTCCCCTTGAACCTACAAGGGTTCAAGGCTGCTACAGCCTGGCAGTGCGTGCACCCTCCTAGCAGGAAAAAGATGTGGATTTGGAGTCTTTAAGATGATAGAGGGATCCACTCTGATGTTACCCATATTTGATCGAGTACTCAAATGTCACCGGCTAAAAAGGCATAATACCTACCTCTTCCTTTTTTTTTTCTTTTTCTGAGTCTTCTCTGCCCTGTCTTCCTCTTCTGTTTTGGTCAACTCACTACTGAGTAACAACAGCAACCACAAAGTTTCTCCCTTAAAACATTGGCTCTTCAGCTGGGGCAGGCTAGTCCCGTAATTGGCCAGAGCTGTGCTTATATTGCAGTGGGTTATTTGGCTGTTCCTAATCTCGTCCCAAGAGCCAGCTGCTGCCATATGGGCCTGACTTCAAGGATGTACCAGTCAATGGGATTTCAGGCTGGGTTTCCAATGAAACATGCACTTCAATGGGTGCAGCTCTGACATCCTCAAGCAGCATTTTTCAGGGATTCTTTTCACAGAGATTTCTGGGCTGCAGCCCGGTGTCATAATTATGACACAATCCTTATACATTTTTATCCCAGCTAGTGGCACTGGGGATATTTTAATGAATCATATAAATGTTTAATCCTTGTTAGAATCCTGCTAAGCTCTTTGCCTTAATAATTATCTTGTGGGTTAGCTCAGTCAGTACAAAACTATAAGACAAGAAAAACATCCCTGAGTCTATGCTGGAGTCAAATAACTCAGTAGTGTATTTGAATGCAATGGGAAGTGGAAGTTTAGGATCAGCCAGTTCAAATTAGCAGGCCAATGAACCCTCTCCAGTGGCCAGTGGGCTATGCAATTCTTGGTGCTGCTCTACTCATGCTTTTGGCAGAGGTTATGAATCAGAAGCATTTTTGACAGCACAGCACAGTTTCTGTGTGCACAACCCAGAAAGCCAAAGCGAGCGAGGTGGCAGCACAAAAACGAGTTTGTTTTCTAAAACCCTCCAGCTTCACTCAAAGCTTCTGAGTCACTCTTGAAATCTGACTGGAGAGAAATGAGATGCACACAAAACTCAGCTACAGGATGACTGGGAATGTTGATCTTAAAAATGTATCCTGTGTTTATCAGACAGGAACCTAAGGACTTGGCTCCTTGAGGGGAATGTTTATGCCTTCTTCAGAGTGAGACCGGTGTGCTCCTGTCACTGATTTCGGCGAGAGATATGCAAATGTCTCTCATGAGAGGCCTTTGGATTCAAAGGACCAACAGGACTGCAAGACAGGCTGTTGAATGCTTCAGAGGGGTTTGAGTACACTGGGAGATGAACTGTCCTTCCCAGCCTGCCCTCAGCAGTCTGAGCTTCCTTTCAGGGGTCAAAGCCAGTTGTTTGGTGGGGACAATCTTCCACATTTGCACACAGGTGAGCTGTTGCTCTCACTGCAGTGGAAAATATAAGTACTTCCAAAGTCATGAGAGGCTTTCAGTGCATGAGTGAATGGTACTGGGATTTAACTTCTACTGTTGAACCCAGCAAGAGCGCTTGCTTGGCCCCACTGCTGCTCTTATTTACAGTCTGTGGGATGACTTCAGATGGTAATGGGGTAGGGGTTGGGGGTCTGACCCTTAGGGTCTGATCCTGCTTCACTGTAGGCAGGGTCAGCTGAGATGGCACGGGAGTTATGCTGAACTTTGCAGCACAGACCCATGTTTGGTACCTGTTGAGTATCTGAAGCCCCGATGCATCACGGCCTTATGGATACTGCAGGCTTGTAGTTGGAGGGCTGGACTTCATATGAAATCCAGACAAACTGATGTCCCAGCTTCATTTATTCAAAAATTTCCCCTCCTGTTTTCTGTGTATCAACGGTCCGTGATGCCACGGAGAGACTGTGGTAGGTCTAAGCCAATTTTTTTCAAGCCCAAGGCTGGGACTCTGGTGAGCAGTACACAGCTCTGTCAATATTCCATCCTAAGCAAGGCTGTTCTCACTGCTCTGTGCAGTTTATCTGCTTATAAAATGATGACACTGCTGATGTCCTATATAAAACCATTTTGAGAGCTACCAGTGAAATGTGCAATAGAAAAGCTGCCAAGAATTGCCCCCAGACAACTGGAGAAAGAACAGTGCTGCTGTTGGCATGGGTTTCATATGATTAAAAACTAGTTTGCAAGAGTCTGTGCAATGAGCATCCCCCATGTTAGCGAACTTTTGAGGTTTTGCTTTCTGGGGGTACCTTGGCAAAGTAGGGCCTCCAGGGAGCACCAAGAGATGCACTATCACCTCTGTAAAATTTAAAAATAACATGTTCATGGAGCTTAGTAAATGAAATTTAAAAATAACATGTTCATGGAGCTTAGTACTATTCTTCAGCCAGGCTTCCATTTCACAACTCTGGGCAGATGAGTTGGTCCACAGAAACTATATGTTGGAGCATTATTTATGTTCTACAGGACACAAAGTAAGAGATGAATGTTCCTCACTGGGGTTAGAGGCAGAAATGAGACTCTGCAGTGATTTAAATAGTTATAAAACTGCCCTTATTTGAAGGGTCTCCACGGTTAGAAGAGAAAATGACAACAAATGCAACTTGCAACTTGGAGCTTCACATCTGGACTAGAGACTGGTTACAATTTAAAGATCTGCTTCTGAACATCTTAGCATATTACAAGGTGTTACATTCAATATCAGTGTATTATGGTCTGTGAGGTTAAGCAAATCCACTTGTAACAGAAAATAGGATCCAGTCCAAAAGCTGATTTATGTAGGCTTGGGCTTCATCCTATAGATTTTGCACTTGGGAAACTCATACTTTAGTCAGAGTGTTTCTGCACTGAAGAGACCTACAAGATTGGACACTTACATTGCTAAGATATGCCAAAGCCATAGACCTAAGCTTACTTGCATATGGTGTCATCGGTCACATCAGCAGAGCATGGAGTTTGTGTCCTATCCAGTGACTCTTCAAATTTTTAATTTTCCCACTTCCTTGTGGGAAGGGCTTAAGATCAAAGACCATGTTAAATGTAGTTTTATCAATAATATCTCAGGCCGTTGCTGTAAGCTGGACGCCTTAAAAACTTATCTCTAAACATAGCAAGGGGAACCCCATCGTCAAGGGATTTCACCAAACATCCTGCAGGTCTAGACTTCCAAGGGAAGTGACTTTCAGAGGAACAGACCCTCCAGCGAGGGCGTCCTGCCTCTGGACAAGCAACACCAAATTCTTTGCTAATGAGCTGTGCTCATTTATACCAGCTGCAAACCTAGCACGCCAGTGCAAATTTCCTGTTTTGGCGAAAATATTGCTTGTGAGCCTTGTTGCATTTACAGTGCCCATATCCCTTCATCTAGAGCCTGATCTTGATTAGGCCTCAGGGACTTTGGATTTCCCTCCAGCCTCCAGAGCAACTCCGATGAATTCGAGTACTTCCAGTGAAAACTTAACTTCATTGCAATATAAAACCAGCCAGAGAGTAAAGTCGCATGCCCTGAGAGTAATGAGAATATGGGGCCTGACACGGCTGTATTTTTCCAGCAATTTGTGGCTCAGCAGCAGTGGGCTGAATCCTCTCTTGATGTACATCCATGTGGCTTTACAGAAGACATTTTTTTCTCCAGCCATTTTTGATATAAGCTGTGTACTGACGGGTGGCAGAGGGGTGTTTGACGCCTGCACGTACAATGCGACGTGGAAGACCCAGCAGCTGAGCGGCTGCGAAAAGGAGCCCTCTGTTATCTATTGTGCGTGGAGCCTACCCTGTAGGTCCATGTCGGCAGACACATATGGAGGGAGCCCTTTTCATCTGCTCCTCGCTGACTGCCGAGGGCTGCTCCCGCGCGGCCGCGGAGAGCCGGGGGGCCCACGCTGTACAGTTGTGGTTGCGAATTCCTGGGTGGGGAGGGGAGCTGCGGGGCTGCACGGGGGAGGCTCGGCTGGGGCCGGGGTGGGATCTTTTCAATGGCAGCACAGAGGAGCTGGGGGTCGGTTAATTAAAACTCTTGCAGATGGTTTAGGTTATGGGACACATGTGTGCGCCTGGCCGCATGACGCTCATCCGAGCCAATTAGCGGCCCTGGAGAGGGATGCCGACCTTGTGCAGGAGCGGGGTGCTGGCCGGGCTGCTCGCGGGGGACAGCAAGGTGAGGAGGGTCCTGGAGCTGCACGGTGGGCAGTGGGGTTGCCCAGGACCCTGTAAGGTGGGCACCAGCCGGGGGTCTGTCCAACGTCCCTGCTGCAGAAAAGGGACAACCTGCAGCTGCAGACCGAGCTTCCAGTGCTG
>NW_009211154.1:49563-49833 GCF_000690835.1 Fulmarus glacialis
AGCAAGCACATTACCTGTGTGCCCTCTCTCCAGTGCTGGCTTACTCCACCGTGCACCCAAGGGCCACAGGGAGCCGTAGGAGTGCTGCCAGGTGCGTGGTGCCCCGGGAGCTTTTCCTGCACCACGTGGTGAGGAGTGGTGCACGGCCACTGGTTTTATATGTGCTCTGCTCTCATTTTGCATTGGGAAATTTGGGAGAAGCCCTGACTTTTGATGATACAAGCACAGTCCAGCAACGAGTTTCTTAAAACAGCTTTTTTTTTTTTTTAA
>NW_009211154.1:49844-56185 GCF_000690835.1 Fulmarus glacialis
AGATATTTTAAGAAAGTTAGAACAATACAGCATGCAATTGTCATTGAGCTCTGTGCAAACCACGGAAATATGTTTGAAATATTAATAATTCAGTGAAATTATGTCATTGGCTCTAAGATTAACTGAGAAACAGAAGTATGACAGCAACAACTATTTAGAAACCAAATGACTAAAGACAGGAAAAAGAAAACCCGACCGGCTTCACCCTGCCAGATTAACAAAGGAACAGTTAGCCTTGATTATTGGTTAACATTTGCTGGGACATGAATTTACAGGTGCGTGGGAGCCTGAGCAGGTTAACGGTTAGGGAGCAGTGGCTCTCGGCTACTTTGGTGCTGGTCCATGGCGTTACACGGCTCGGGGCCGGGGGCGGCCCAGCTCTCTGCCACCACGCGTCTGTGTGTGTGTGGCTCATTGCAGCACCTGGTTTGGGTCCCCAAGCACTGCTGTGTGTCTGTGCAACTTGCAGTTTGCTTGAGCTAATTACCCCTTTCATTTCAAAGAGATTGCCTGTATTGCTAGACATTTGGAAATTTGCTCTGGATGCACAAAGCTGTTTGGATTTGATTTGCAAAGCCAAATGCCTTAAATGCTCTGAAGGACTTTACCCACAGTCATGCTGAAGATCTGTGTCAGTACTGAAGCAAATTCTCCTCCCAAATCCTGGGTGCCAGTGTAAATTCTGGGTCAAATATGATCATCTCTCAGCCACTGCTTGTTCAGTAAATGAATTGCCTGAGCCTTTACAACTTGGAAGGTGCCTTCTTTCCTCTGGGTGATAAAATTAAATTTTCTGCTGAAATTTGCTTATGAACCCTTTTCATCCTTGGGAATGAAACTATTTCAGTGTCAGAAATACCTAATTCTAAAAAACTGCTTGGAGTGACAAAGACAAACCAATCAATATCAGTGAGGAGGAAAAAACTGTTTAAAACAAAAAATAAAAATCAATAGTGGAAAATAGTAATTGGAAACCAAGACTGAAATAGGATAATGAAAGAGAAGCTTCCATCAAAAATCAGAAGTTTGCTAAAACAAAAATATTTTTGTGAAAAATTAGCCTTTTTGCTAAGAGGCTAAATGTTATTAACAGAAGCTCATATAACACAGAGGAAGTGATAGAGATGTGCATTAATTAACTCTGAAGGACACAATGCAAAGTGATCAATATCTCTTTACCTTGGTCTGCAGAGTTAAAACTAAGGCATGGCAAATTTGGTGTAACTGACCTCAAAGGAGGTAACTGAAGTGTTGAAAGATGTTGTGTGCAGTTTGCAAACTCTGTGAGACTTTGGAGCCTCGGTCATGGCTTTGCAGTGTTGCAGACATCGGGGCTGGCTCCACAGGTGCTGGGACCTGTGTGACAAGGCTGAATAGCTGGGGTACAGCACCTTGTAGCAGTGCTTCTGCCGTGCTTTGAAGCCTCGACTGGCAGTGCTGCCTTGGGGATCGCCCTGCAAGGAGCAGCCATGCCCCAAGAGTCTCCACCTTGCAGGGATGTACAGGGTCTGTTGGGCACACCTCTGAGGCATTTTGTGGGCTGGTGCCTACAGCCTGAGCTGTCGGGGTATGAAACAGCCCTCATCAAACAGGTGTGACTGTGAGAGCCTGCCTTAGACACCTGGGCTAGCTAATACAGGCATGCAGTTTTTGATCATCTTGGCGCACCCTGGCACAAGCTATATGTGTCTACAAAAAGCGATGCTGATGACCTTTAAATCCCGTTGGAAAACAGGATCTCAGCTCCTAAGGCATTGAGGCACTTGGAGAAATGTCCCTGTTGCTGCTGACCACAGCAGTGGCAGTGACACGGGGGTGCAGGGCACTGCTGTTTCACCGGGTGCTGGTGCCTCTTCCAGCAGTGGGAGAGGAAGGTCCAGAGGAGGGAACTGCGATTATTAATCTGGCACTGACCTGGAGGAAATGTCCTCGCTCCTGTTAGCAGCTCTCCTTTCTTCTCCCTTTTTGATTCTAAAAATGTCCAAAGTGAGATCAGTAAAGGATATTGATCTGAGGAACCAACAAAACAACACCAACAAGAACTAAGCCAAAAAAACTCCCAACAAGTCAGCTCATGAGGAAATCATGTGGGTCTGTGAGTTCATTTTGACTGGAATTCCCAGTCGTGCAGATTTTGCACTGTCACAGGATACTTCTGTTCAGAAGGTACTTCTGTAATTCAGCTATTTTTCTTACCATCTTAGGTTAGGAGTGGGACAGAGAGAGGAGAAGTACATGTGTTATTCTGCTCTGCTAAGCCAAAACTAAGCACAGATGTACTGTGGCCAAGACTGTTTAGCTGAATTGACTGTTTGCCATAGCTGCTTTCAGAAAACACATAAAAACTTTGGCCTCCGTCACATGAAGCAATTTGCTAGAGGGGAGCCCTCTGTCTCGCCAGAGTCAGTGTTGCTTCACACGAGCAGAAGGGTACGGTAGTGCGGCTCCTCGCAGGGCTAGATATTGAGGTGATGTATACAGCAGGGTGCAAGCTTACTTAATTGATTAGGCATTTGCATTGATTTTAAAATGTATGCAGGATAGTGTCCTGGTCCTATTAAAATATTTGTGTTCTGTTTTTTTGCATGCTGAAACACAGAGTGATCAAGTGCCACAATACCTGTCCACCCATGGAGGTCTTGAGAGAAACACAGGCTTTTCAGAATCTGGCCATTTTTTTTCATGTAGAGAGCTGGCGAGCTTGCTTGCAGGACTGAGCTGACCGTGGTCAGGAGATACTTGGGATTGATACTAAAGGCCCAGCTCCAGATGGAAAGGGTACAGTGAAAATCCCATTTCCAGTCTAAGAAAAGGAAAGTTTGAAAGTTTGTATGTACATCTCCACATCCAGCCCTGCCAGTCTCAGTCAAGGAGGCAAATAAAAAGATTTTCAGAAGTCCTATTTGTAAGAAGTTTATGAAAGAAATAATCAAACTTGTGTTTTTGGGGGCAACTACCTCCAGATTTTAGAGTGGCTAGGCTCAGCATCAGCATCCTAGAACTAGAGCTTGGACCCAATTGTCTTCCCTTCCAGCCAGTACTTGCACACAGGCATCAGCTCAGTTCAGCCAGGCATTCTGGGGGGGCTTGGGATGGCAGAACAGGTCTGCTATCCTCCTATGTCTCCACAGTTTGAGTTTCATCTTTGACCATGACCACTACCAAAGACTGCCGTCATCTGCCACTGCCCTGTCATGGGGCAGACCCACGCATATATCAGGAGTGGGGCACCCAGGCTGAGGAGGCAGGGCATCTGAATATGGTGCTATGATACAACTTTCATCCCTTCATATGCCATTAAGGGTCGTGTAACATAATCAGACCTGGTGGACTTTGGTATGCCTTTGACCTAACAGGGATGTGGCAAAATAAAACAGCACTTTCAGTTACTTTTTATTGACTTCAGCTGGTTTCAAAAAGGGGATTGGACAGGTTTCATAAGAGAAGTCTTCTCAGTCCAAATAAAGATGACAGTCTTTGCATACTCTCTGCCTTTCCACCCTTAAAAGAGGAAAACATACTAGGTTGCCACAGGGGCAAGTTAGGGGATTTATAATTTTGTGGGTTCCTCTCTGAAAAGTCACTTTTTAGATCAAGAAATCTGAAGAAAACCAAGCCTCTGAAGGACGATGAGAAACTTAGCTTCTGCTAGGGAGGAATTAAGGGGAGTTGGCTGCAATTTACCTCATCAAAGTAGTGTCATGCTGAAATTGTTGGGTACCAGAGAGCTTATTTTCACCATAGCCTCTGAAGGAAATGTGCCTGAAGCACCTCACCACCCTGTTGTGGGGATGTCTAGGTGCTTTCTGGAGTTGGCGGGCTGGCAGGAAGCATCAAAACATGCAAATTTTAGCTTTCAGACAAAAATAAAGGACGGGACTTTTGTTGGTTCTTTTTGTTTTCCAGTGACCCTTGTTTTAATGCAGTCTGGCTGGCTCAATTTGCCAAAACGAACATAGTGTGTTGGCTCTGCTACCGACCATGGTGTTGGCTGAGGGTCAGGGACTTTGCAGGAAGAAAAGTACCTGTCATGAGGCAGCTGGGCAGATCTCAGACACTTAACACCCAGGTCAGGAATGGGTTCCACAGTGAGACATTTTTATGTGTACCAATTAACCAAAAGCATCCCAGGTAAAAAAAAAAAAAATCTCTTTTATGATGACCCAGGAGGGGTAAAATCCTTTCTATGCTGAACTTAAAAGCAAAGTGCACAGAAATCAGCAAAGCTAGGATTTCACCCTTTATCATTCTGTTGGATTTTGGAAAAGACTCTGGGTGTTTCTTAGGGACTTTTTTTTTAATCTCCCTTTATTTTTCCTGTATTGTCATCCTGAATTATCATCCAAAGTTATTGAAAAAAGAGGGGTCTGAGGCAGTGAATTGTTTCCTGGGTGGGTGTGCAGGAGGTGGGTGTCTCTGGCCTGAGGAGTTGTGTCCCCTGGCACTCACGATCCTTGGGGGGAGGTCTCTTCCCTCTCCATCAGCAGCAGTAGTGGCCCTGTGGATTGTCATGAAGGAGAGGGAGGAAAAGAGGCTCCCCAGGCTGATGACACAGCCTATACGTCTTTCTGTGTCTCTGCAAAAGGTCCTGGGTTTTGTCTTTGTTTCATCCCTGCCATGCCTGGGCTTAGCCCAGGTGCCGATGGAGAGGGGGCTGCATTGGAGAAGAGACCATGTGAGCTGGGGGCCACGGCAGCCTTGCTGGCAGAGGGCTGGAACAGTGAGGAGGTCGGTGGTCCTCTCTGCCTGTGGAGCCGGTAGAGGGGCCCAGAGCCAGGGTTGTCCCGGAGGGAAGGGCTGCAGAATCCAAGCTGCCCTGCTGGGGCTGGGCATTGGCACCAGGTTCCCTGGAAGCACGAGGTACTCTGCAAACCTTGGAGCCCTTTCCTCTCGTCTGTGCTCTGAGATGGCTTTGAATCCAGGATTTAATTTGGACTTCTTTTTGGACAGACTACGGAGGGTGGGGTGTTGTTGTCTCACCTTACCCTATTTATTTTTGCACTCTGCACACTTTCCACCATTGCCCAGAACAAATTCAGGAATTATCTGCAGAAAACTCTGCAAATCAGGTGAAGCCATTTGTTTATAGTTCAAAGCGAGGCATAAAAACAATGGGCCGAGTAAAGCATGAAAGTAGATCAATCCCAACCCCGTTTTAACTTCCTCTTTTTCAAGATCACTTTGAACCTACAGTAATTATGATTCTTTCTGCTAGCTTAAATCACCCTTGCCCTCATTAGAGCTGTGCAGAGTGACCATTTTCCATTTCATGAGTTGCCACGTGTAAAAGCTGCTGTGTTTGCAAGTATTCAGGCATACCTGGCTGCACTACACAAGTCATAAGTGATAACAGTCATAATTAATATCCATTATACACCTTCCGTGTACACTGACATCACTGTTAACATCAAGTGTAATTTATGTGGTGCTATGAACAGCAAGCTTCAGTCTCTTCTGAGGCGTCCTAGACATGAGCTAGTTGCTCCTGCAGTGAAACAGCTCCCTTTCAGGCACTCACCCTGAATATTTTGAGGTGGCACAAATGACCTGAGGTCATATCAAAAGTGTACCATTTCTGTGAGCTTAGGGTGCAAAAAAGAGGGAGTGGGTTCTCAACCAGCCAGTATTTTTTAGGCGGTTTTAGACTTCAATGATCTTTTTAAAATTAAATGTTAAATTCTTGGGACATGCTTATTGCTCCAACATGTTTCTCTGAAAGCTATGACCCTGTTTGCAGCTGTCAGTCACTTTTCATATACTGAGAAGCCCCTTTTCATGTATTAAGAAGACACTCTTTTTCTACAGTGATATTTTGAAAAAAAAAACACCCCGCTACCTAGATGCATTTTCATTAATATGTCCTTTTTCAGGTTTGAAAAAGGTGATCTCAAAAGTTTGCTGGTGACCTCTGTCAGGAAAGTGGAGCCCATCTCTTTCTTGTGCCTTTAATACAGAGGTCTTTGGAGACCTCTAAATGTTATAGCTGATGTTAAGGCAACAGTCCACCTTTATGGCAGAGAAAAAGAAAGAAGCAGTATTCTTTAAATATCTTAATTGCCTCTCCTGATATCAGTGGTGCTACATCAGGGGTAATTTGGCCTCTCAATTACCTCAGAAAGAGTCCGAGCATCGCCGGGAGATGATAGCAAAAAATCCAGGAGTGTGAATAACATCCCCGAAAAGTCTAAATGCCTGCCCAGCGGTATAAACTTTTGTACCCCTTTCATGCCCGCAGAGGTTAATCTCTCCACGTCCCCCTCCTTTCATATGCATGAAGAAGAGGAGATTTAGGGGTTGGTGGGTGGTGGGGTGGGCGCGGGGGGCGAGCGGCAGCGCGCGGC
>NW_009211155.1:0-5247 GCF_000690835.1 Fulmarus glacialis
GCAGGGGCAGCCAGCGAGGCCGGCCACGGGCCCCTACGCTGTGGGCTGAGGGGGGTGCGGAGCGAGGCCCGAGGTCTGCCCTCGCCCGGCCCCGGGCTGAGCTCCGGCGTAAGCAGGGAGAGGGGGGTGGCTCTGCCCTCTCCGTGGCAAAGGCCGTTTGCCTGTTAAGGACCTTTATCAAGCAAGTGTCAGCAAGGACAAAAGCAGCATTCCCAGCACGTGCCTGATCCCCTAGACCTGGAGCTCCCTCCCTGCAATTGCCGATTCCCTGTTGCACTGAACTCCCCAGCCACGACAAGCTCTGCCTTCCCCAAGCGCTCAACACGCTTGTGACTGCGATACCTGCGTTCTGGGTCAATTCATCCCCTTGATGCTTAGCTTGCCATTTTCTGTCCTGGGCTATTATTCCCCCTCAAAAACAATGGTGGTAACTGGCAGGTATCGAGCGCGTTGTCGTCTCAGATGACAAAAGGGATTTTACTTCCAGGGAAACCTGTGACTTCCCAGGGACCCCAACTGAACCCACCGCTGCGGTCAAGAGCAGCGAGACCAGCGTCGCCGGATCACAAAGCACTCCAGGCTCACTTGCAAAAGCGAAGACATTGCCCAAGGACAGCAGCAGCTGCGTGTGAAACCACCACATGTAATTTCGGGGCTCGCACGTACAGTGCCACTGCAGGTGCTGCTCCGCGTGTCACAGCTGCCAACCCCCTGCAGATGCCGTGGCGGCCCAGTGGCACATGCCTCGCCTCAAGGCCTGTGTTCAGGCAACTGAACTGAGCCTCAGAGCACTGCAACAAAGATGAAGCGTAAGAGAAAAGAGCTTTAAGGCTGCCTAGTAACCTTGTGTCTGGTCTGAATCGGACATCTGCCAAGCACATGCTATTTCCTTGATTTGTTTCCTGGTTGTGGCTGGAGGTCCCAGCTGGGGCCATGGCTCCGTTGCCCGGGACGCTGTGTGCCCACACAGCAAGGGATGATTTCTGTCCTGGAAAGCTTTCAATCTTTGCAGTGAAGATGGGCAGTATATTGGTGTCAAATGCACCTCTTAGCAGGGGACATTCCTGGGGACCAGCTCCTGAAAAGAACCTTCTGAGACTAGAAAATACATTGCACTCTTTGGGGGAAGGAAAAAAAAAAACAAAAATGTTGTAGGCTGAAGTATCTTGTTAAAAAACCCCTGTGGTTTCCGTGATCTGTTGTCATGCTGACTTTTGCAATAGGCTCCTGGTTCTGAGCTCCACCAACCATCCCGTGCAGGCTGCAGGGAGGTGTGGGAGGTGCTGCTGAGACACTTCCAGCGAAAGCTTGGAAGGGTCTGTGCTGACCTTTGCTGGGGAGGGGAAGTAGGCAAGAGCTCTGGCCAGCTGAAGTATTTCAGGTTGGGCCAGGAAAAAAATCAGCCGTAGTGAAATTATTTCCCATTGTCTCGCGGGGAATTACAGCCCCTCTCCAGCAGGGAGGGAGCAAGAGCGGGATCAAGAACACCCCGTGGGGCAACCGTGAACACAATGGGGGCAGTTACACAGTTCAGCTCCCGCCATATCAAGAGCCAGAGAGGAGCAGAGACGATTACTCTGGGGTCTCTCATCCCTACCAATGTCCAGGAGATGTGGCAGGGTTCAAGGGCTCCACTTGCTGCTGGTGAGCAGAGGAAGAACACTAGCCAGCGCATGGCGAGGGTGGAGGGGGGCTTGCTATCCTGTGACCTTCAGTGCTTTAAGAAGTTGTAAGAGCCAGAAGATTAGTATTGTCTAGTGGCAAGAGCAGGAGACCAAAGACTGAATCATTTCTACACTGCAAATTCAACTACGTTGAATAGCTTCCCCATTTCATTAAGATGTTTGCAGACAGGACCAAATTGTTCATAATCATTTTAGTGGAATGGTGCTACAGCAGCCAGCTCATAACTTGATTTCTTTAATGTGATTAAGGGACAATTTGATCCCATCTGCAAAAGCAATCAAAACACCGCAACGTGTCTGTGCTCTGCCATAACCATAAATATGATGCAAACATGACCTCATCTCATGTTTAAACACATCTCGCCCAAGGTGACAACCTCTCTGGTTAGACTTCATGCAGTGCCTAGTTCTTTGGTGCAATACTTCAGAGTTAGAGTTAGCAAGAGATTATCCACATGCCAAGAAAGCACTTTGAAACCTGCTTTGGTTTATAATTCACCAGATTTACATTATGAATGGAGCCCTGGCTCCACTTAGGTCATTACAAACCTGCACTGATTGCAGTGAGGCTATTGGGGATCTAGACAGTGAGGATGGACTTCGTGTAATGTCATTTTCGCCATTTTTGGCTGAGGCCATTGGACCTGGCTCTGCCTCCCACGCTGTACCTGCCCAGGCAGCGCGGTACAATATTAAGTAACAGCTTCTCAGCATGCAGGCTGCACTGCACGTGCTGCATGTCAGCACCATCATATATCCTAGGCCTGTAGTTTTGAGGCTCGTTCATAAATGGGATGAGGCACTGTTTCCCCTGGCAGCACGTAGGATGTTTGTGCAGGATTCCCTAACAGACCTGGTTTTTCAGCCTCAGAATATTGCATTCAGGCCAAGTCTAGAGAGTAACGTCAGCATAACTGCTTGCACTGGAAAAGGACTTGCTTCCCAGGTTCCCGTTGATTTGGATGCAATCATCTGGCAGAAGTCAGTTGCCAGGTTGCAAGCCCCTGTAAATGCGGTAACTCTAGAAATACAGCCGATCCCTCACAACAAGCTCTGAAAACATGGAGCCAAGCCCGAGTCACACACAGAGTACATCCTTCCACTGGAGAAGTAAGAGCTGAAATGAACTTGGGAGTCACGTCCTGATATCTCAAGACCCAACTCTATTCCTGATTTACACTGCAGTCTTCAATGAGTCATTCTCTTAGGTAACAGTTTGCCAGCATCCATTACTTTGGGTGCTCATTTGTTAGAGATCATAGGCACATGAGAGTTAAAAATGTGCAGTACCTCTGCAAAATCCAAGCTTCAGATGTACAGATGCTCTCATGCTAAGGTTGATAGCATTAGTGGAAATTCAGGAACACAGATGTTGAGTTCCTGTTTTCCCAAAGCGCTAGAAGAAGCCCAAGTCTCAGTGAAGCTCAGGCTTTGGTTGTTTAGTTTTCAGAATAATTTCAGGCATTTGAGTTAGAGGTCCCTGTTCTTACAGCTCCAGGCCATGGAGACACCAGCCTACAGTCTGCAGAAAATATTACCAGGCAAAAGCATTATTTCCTCATTTTAGCACCAGCAAACCGCATCTGTATCATCTTTGCAGGGGATATGTGAAGGGTTCATCCTTTAAGCACCCTCCGAAGCTCCTGGATGGACAGACCAAGCCAACCGTCCAGGACCCATTTCCTCTTCTCTGTGTTCTTGCTAAGGAGGTTTGCGTGGAGACCAGAGCTCCACTTCCCTGCATGAACTGTGCTTATCCATTCTGGGTTCAACTTTCCTGTATGGATGAGGGAAGTGTTCCTCAAGGACTGTTTTCACCACCACTTATTACCAACATTTATCCCAGCCATATGGTTCACACACTCGCCAGCTACTGTCTGCAGAAGTTATCTGCTTTCATGAGGAAGGCAGAAAGTAATTGCTGCTCAATTTTTGGAAACCTTATAGAACAAACTACTTCTTTCGGAGATGCTGCCTAACCCTCCCTGCTTTCCTTCTGATCCTCCGAGATTTGAGACGATGGACCGCAGAGACCAGCACCCCCCAGCTTTTACAGACAAACCTGTTTGATCCAGATCTGTGTATAACCCCCACTTTTATTAGGATAAAAACAAAAACAGATGCAGATTAGCAAACCAGTTGTAGGTACAAGAGAGCAAATACGCAGAATGAGAGAACCGACTGCCAAATGCTAATGCTAAAGAATTCAAGCCCAAGGGCTTCGTCCCAGGGAGGGACTGACAACCGCAGAGCAGAGCCGGGCAGCCTGGAAAGCTGCTAAAAACCACAGGAGATAACAGTGTTCGAGGACGTTGCTGCTTATCCCTTAAATTAAAACAGACATGTTCCTTAAATACAACAAACACGAGCCCTCCGCCGTGCCTCCCGCAGATGTACGCGCCTGCCGCTCTCCCCAGACCGCTGGTGCGGGGCTGCTGGCGTCTCTTTTACGCCAGGGGTGGAATACACCCCCCCAAACTTCCCCAGCCGACCCCCGGCATGTGCGATTGCTCGGAGGGGCTGATGGGTGCGCGGCGCTGGGCGGCTGCAATGGGAGCCCTCAGGCACCTCCTGCAGCGGCCCCGGGCACAGGGATGCAGGGCTGGGTGCTGATGCACACGTGGGCAGCAGCTCCCAGCAACGCAACGCTGCAACTCGGTAACTCAGGGCTTTGGGGAGGCTTCGGGGTTTGGGCTTACACACAAGCATCTTCCATGCAGAGGGAGCCATGAGAGCGTGATGGGCCAGGGCCAGCCACGCCGCGGCCTGGAGACAAGGACATCATGCCCTGGAAGGCAAAACTCCTCCCTTGGGGAAAGAGGGCAGTTTCCGCACAGCGCTGCTGGGGACGGGGTTGGGAATCGAGTCTGGCTGGATCCAAAGGATGGAGTCCCAATTATCCAGAGCAGGACACAAGTAGGTTCCCGCTACAGGGAAACTCACAAGACTCATAACCACGTATTTCTTTCTCCAAACTGCGGAGGCAAAGAGATCTCTGTCCAATGTGAACCCCTTGCACACAACGGAGCCGTGCTGGTTTACACCAAGGACACCTTGTGCACAGGGCTACTTCCCGGTCCCTCCCGCCACGACCAGCTCTGCTGTGCAGGAGGATGGTGCCTTTCAAAGTTGCTCCTCTCCGAGGGTGGGCGAAGGATCCCTCTCCCCCCGTCGAGGGTGCCCCAAGCCGCTGCAGGCTAAGGAGCTTCAACCCCGACGCTGCCTCCCGCTGAGGCACAGGCGTGCTGAGCAGCCGGCATCACCTCCAGCTTCACTTTTTGATTAATGTTCTTCCAAACTTTCCTTGGCTCCCCGCGCTCCCACTTTCTGTCACCCTTCTCATTACAGATGTATCTTTGCATCGAGGGAAGCGGGAGGAAAAATTGTTCTTTCAGGGTGACAGCTGAGCGAGGGCTATATTATTAAAGGTACCAATCATAGGTGCCGAGCTATCATCGCACGATGAATGCACTTGTCAGGAGCCCGCGGCGGCCGGGGGAGAGAGGGAGGGAGAGAGGTGGCGGGACGGCGGCACTCGCTTCCTCGCTCCTCTCCTCCCGCC
>NW_009211155.1:5390-6533 GCF_000690835.1 Fulmarus glacialis
ATAAGATGTACCTTTTGATTTGTTTTGTCTTTGATTGCCTTTTCTGTCACCTACAATGGCTGGCCGCCTGGAGACCTCCACATCGCCTGACTGACGGATCTATTTATCTATAGGCTGCTCCCCAGCTTCTCCTCCCCCTCGCTCCCCTCCTCCCCCAAACCACCACCTTGTACCACTGAAGTCCCAGTCTAATAGAAGCCGTGAAGGCTCATCCACCATAAAATACATCTGCCATCCTCCTTCTCTCCAAGATAAAAGCCTGTCAGTGTTACTTTCCAATTCCAGGCAGCTTGATTAATGGTGAAAAGCCACTGCAAGATCGACTTCTGGTTTTTACAAGCGCTGTCAGCCAGCCCAGGGTTATGCGAAACACACACTCATAGAAAACAAAACAAAATGAGAAAAGGTTGGGTGGGGAGGGAGGAGAGGGACGGGAAGGAGGGGGCGAGGGTAACCAAATCATATTAGGCTCAAGACTAAATAAAATAGGAACCTGGAGCCATCAAATCCCTGTCAGCCGGGTGCAGAAATACGCTGTGCAGCTCATTGTACCAAGGCAAATTATGGCAATAATAAATCATTGTTGAAGGAAGATTGTTGATAAATTTTTTTTTGGATGGTGGCATTCAATAGGGGCGCTGGGACACCTGCCACTGGGCTTGGAGCGAGAGCCGGAGCAGGTTATTAGCCTGTCACTCAGCCCTCCTCCCCTCACCCCGCAGGGATCACAGGCAGTGGGGCTGGAATAAAAAGTCTGGAAAGAGAGATATTTAAAAAAAAAAAAAAATTAAATAGCGGAAATATTCCTACAGGAAAAAAAAAAGGGGAGGGGGTCAGAAGAATTACAGCGCTCTTTGCAATGCTCATTTTTGATAAAGAATATTTTACGGTGGCCCAGCCTAGTAGTGCTTCAACTACTCCACTTCATCTGTCACCAAGAGGCAGCCATCTCGGGGGTGAGGTGCGACTGTCCAATGGAGCAAAGTAACGTCGCACACTCTGGAAAAGTCTGGAAAAACATACAGCCTAGAAAAGAAAGCAGGGAAAATTCCTGAGCCGCCAAGGCCAGGCTTGAACAGTCAGGAACAGGGTTTCATCAGGCTCAATCCCATGGCAAGCGACGCCAGGATGTGTGGGGCTGTG
>NW_009211155.1:6564-7956 GCF_000690835.1 Fulmarus glacialis
AGCGTCGTGATATCGGATCCCAGCTGACCCACGGCACCCCTCACAGCGCAGGACCCCTGCTGCTGTACGGGAGTGTTGTCCACTTCCGAAAAGAAGGAAGATTGCCCTCAGCTAAATCACTGACTGCAGCATCTCTGCATCTGCAGCAAGTTTCCCGTCCGAGTTGATTAATCTGTACATCTCTTGGGTGACGAGGTCTGACTGGATCATGGGAGAAGGTGCAGGCTGCCTAACAAAATAAAACCACGCCCCTGCTTTCACCACACCAGCGTGGGAAGGGCTCAACATTGATTCTTCTAAACTGGAAGGTCAGGATGATCAGCAGATACCACCTTACCTCTACCAGTGCGAGGAGAAAGCCAGCAAGGTAGACATAATTTCCAGTGACCTCACACAGATAACTCTTCTGTTCATTTGTAGGGGCGGTGCGAAGACCAACACATCATATTTGACCATTTAGAGCATATGAAGTTGCCAACCCAGCTCTCGGAGCCCAGCACCACGCTATTTGCCCACCACGCAGGGCAGCGCCTCTGCCCTGGCCACGGTACTACAATTTACCTCTGTTGCCTATTGAGAGACCACCCACATGGACTTGTTTGAGTATCATCCAAATCCTTCGATTCATACCTGCAATCCAATCACCCAGTATCTCACAGGATAACAGGATAAACCTTATCTTACACAAAGGCAACACCTCGGCTGGACGAGCTCGGCAGGATGATGCTATTTGAATGAACAGAGGAGGGATATCTCATGCGCCCAACTCCTTTCTCCACTATTGCACTGGCTGCTGGGGGTTGCCCAAGAAGAGATTTGCCCCACAAAGGAATCAACACCCAACTTCTCTAGCCTCTGGTAACGACTCCAAAGGGACCACCACACTCCCGTGGTGTGGGTGGGTCGCTGCGGCAGCGAGCGGAGAGCCTGCTGCCCGGCTGCTGCCACGGAGGAGCCCAAGCAGAGGAGGTCTACAACGGAGCAACATGGCAAATCTGTTTGCAGCCTGCTGGCCCCCGAAGTGGACCATCTCACTTCGGAGATACAGCACTGGGGGGATAAGGAGATGGCAGAAGGGACTGAAGGGAAGGGGCTGATAAGCAAGGAGCAGGCGTTGCAAGGGAGGATGGCAAACCAGCGAGGTAAGAGGAAGAAGAGAATGGAAAAGAAAATTCCCAAAATCAGGAGAAGAAAGTGTGAGGAAGAAGAAAGAAAATCTGGAGAATGGGGAAGAAAAAGGGAAAGGCAGAAATATGCTAACAAAAGGCAAGAGAAAGCACAACCAGAGAGGAGGAATAAACTCTCTGTATAGTGGATGCAATCCCAGAGAAAGCAAGAGGCGAAGCAGAGGACAGACGGGGTGTTCGAAAGAAGGCTGCGCACTGCAAGAGA
>NW_009211155.1:8055-8602 GCF_000690835.1 Fulmarus glacialis
CTGATGCCAGTAAAAGAAAAGAAAGAATTAAAAAAAAAGAGCGTCAAGTATAGAAGCAAATCCACCAAAACCCCAGGCAGAGGTTTTACTTCCAGTTATGAGTTAAATCATGTATTCATTTTGTACTAGAGAGACCTCCACGGCCACACGCTTTCCAAATCAGTGTGCACAGGGGACCTCAAATCCTGCACCCCCTTTTATCACATTGTCTGCTCAAACAGCTTTGTTCCCCTCAATTATCTTACGAGCCAAAAAGCCATCACAATTCACTCCCACCAAAGTCTCTCTCGGACGCCTCATCCGCACGTCTGTGGCATCGGACCCGCGTCATCCGGCCGACAGACCGCCAGGTAGCATGGACACGGGGCTCTCGCTGCGGGGAGGCAGGCTTGTTTCCCCAGCCAGGGTGCAGAAACCTGGGTACAACGTCCCCATTGTCAGAGCGCTCCTTGATCTTCCCGACGTGCATATCAACGATGAGAGAGCCTCGGCAAGAGCCGTCAGCGGGGCCCGCGCCCGACCCCGCGCTGTGCAGATGTGAGGGTTC
>NW_009211155.1:8691-12023 GCF_000690835.1 Fulmarus glacialis
CGAGCGCCAGCAGGCAGGCCCCCCGCCGCGTGCGTTCGTCATGGGGAGGAAGCCATCGCAGACTCCCTTTGGAGCCGGAGCACAAGACAATTTTTCCATGTGGGTGAAGTTAATGACTTCCACACTTAACGGACTAGCTTAAGCGGACACATCCAAAGCCTACAGAAATCCCAGGCAGGCACGGGCTCCCGTTCCCACTCCAGTCCTACCCGTAACCAGGCGCAGGGGCTGCACCCAGGCGGCAGCTCTTCCCGGCGCCCCGGTCGGGAGCTCTGCCTGGGCATCGCCCCCAGCTCAGGCGACTCCCGCCTGCCCGGGGTCAGCGGGCACCGCTCGCACCCCGGGTTCCAAAGCTTCCTGGACCCAGCGTGGCTGGAGCTTCTGCACCACCAAGTGCGGGGCTGAGTCCCTGGGTCCGGCCGGATGACCCCCATGCCCGCCTTCCCCAACAGCAGGATTGGGAACGGGAGGTGTCAGAAACAGGGAAGGTCCAGTTTAAACAAAAAATAATTAGGAAAACATAACATCCTTTTACACATGTTAATTTTTAAAGTGATAATGTTACTTATGTATTCCATTACTTGGGAAAAAAAAAAGCTTTCTATAAAATGAATAAGTATTTTAACATAAAATAACTCAAGTTGAACGAATAGGTAACAATAATTGCCATTTATTGCTGGCCAACTTTACTCAGTCCTTAATATTGCACTCTGTTAACCACATTATAATGAATCTATATTGAAATCTCACATCCTTTTTTTCCCCAGCTAGTTCTTTAAAACAGAAGCTTCTTGTGTATCTGCATTATTATGTCTGGATTTAAGTTCTACTTCAGAGCCAAAGATACAACCTTCTTTTCTGTATGCACGTTAGCAATATTGATGCTTTTTATTTTCAGTATCTTACTCCCTCCTATTTTAGGGATAAAAGTATTTAATTTCTCTGTCAGTGCAAGAATTTTTGCATGAAATGCGATTTCATTTCTAACATGGGCTGTATTTTGAATATGATACAGTAAAAGAAATTACAAGTATTTCATAAATATGGCTATATTCCATATGCTATCTAAGTGTACCAAACAACATTTTTCATCGTTAGAAAAGCAGACAAAGTTTAGCTCAAACAACTATAGGAGATATTTCATTTTTCCTAAGAAACTCAGAGGCTTTCTTCCAGAAACAAGATTCTCTCCACTCTTTAGATGCCTTCATTTTTTTTTTTTTAATTTTATGAAATTCAGCATCTTTGTCTATGATAATCTCCCACGCAGGGTTGAATGCCACGTGCATTCAAACCTGGCAGACTGTTCCCTGCTAAACCAGAACGTGGGAGCAAGTTCACCATCGGCTTTGAATTTGGCATAGAGCGAGTCGGCCGAGTCTGTCACACATCGCACCATATTCACACAGCGATTTGCATATTCATGCGGCGAGAAAGGAAAAAGGATCTGCAAGTCTGTACTTGCTGCTATCGCACCTTTTTTCCTCCCAGGGAGCGCAACTCATTGTGCCAGCCTGATGTAGCGCAGCGGCTTCGCAGTGTCACTGCAGCCACAAACTCGCTGTCTCGAGAGGCAGACAGAGATGGATAGGAGGAACCGCCTGATCAATGGACCTTTTGTCCAACCCTTTATCACAAACAATAGGAGCTGCAACAATCCAAAACATATTTAGGTAAATACCAGGAACTAGCAAACCAACTGCTGCCACAGAGGCCAAAGACAATCCCCCAGCACCTGAGAAACATCTTTTCTGGGTCCCAAGTGGTGAGGACCCCGGCCCTGCTTCAGCCTGTCCCTTCTTTTATTATCCCGAGTGCTCTCCGGGTCTGAGAGCTGCATGTAGTTTTCCAGACCACTGACCGCAGGAGTGATGCGCTCAAGCTCAGTATTAATGTAAAGAACTATAGCAGCAGCTTTATTGAATGGCTCCGGCCCCTCTGGACATCTATATTGTACAACTTGGATACAGGTGATAGGCACCTAAGATTAGAGAGACTGATAACTATATATTCCTAAAGGGTCCTGTCCTTCTGGATAGATTTTTTCAGAGGATGAATTTGCTTTGTCCAATCCAGAAGGCAGGATCTTGCCGGGAGTATCCACACATATCATCACTTGTCTTCAGAAACACCAGCCACCCTCCCTCACCCAGAATCAGAGCAGGGTAGCCCCATCCCACCCAGGCTGAGACAGGAGGTAAGCAGTCAGCACACGGCAATTAAAGACCCATGGAACATGGACATAGGAGAAAGTGAGAAAATTAAAAATATACATCCAGAAATTGCTAAGCCTTTTAGACAGAAATAAAGCAAAACAGTTTTACATGAAGTCAAGTGCTCTTGCTGTTGTTGTAAGATGAAAAAAAAATTGCGTGAAGCTCATCTCACGCCCTTTAAAAGGTCACGTTGGACAAGCTCGCAAAGCTCCTGTGCCCCATCTGACTTGGGAGCCAAGGGCTGCGTGAGCACAAAGCTCTGATACACAGTGAAGAAAGGCCATCTCTGACCTCCGCTGCCCACCTCTCTGGGCATTCATCCTGCTCCCGAAACCCCTTGGGTCTTCCTACCACTTACAGAGGTATTTGGCAAGAATCACATCAGGCTCCTGCCAGAGGATTTACAAGAGAAAGGCAAAGCCGCCCTGTCAGATCTGCACTTTATTGCTGCGGTAATAGCTCTGCTGGGTAATGAACAAAGCAGCGTCTTTCCGGATGACAGAGGTACCCGCTGGGAGGGCTCCGGGCTGGGGGATGCCGACTTGGAGCACCTGCATGTGCAGGAAAGCACCAGCCTCATGGGTGAATGCCGGTGGGCAGGGAGAAGAGATGACTTTTTGAGGTCTTTAACCTTTAACGTGCTTGTGTTCAGCTCTTACAGACTTACAAGGTGCACAATACCCACATACTTTCTGAAAACAGGGTGGCAGGCTGCACGCTCTAGCTTAGCCTCCTGTACATGCTTCAGGGCTGCGCTTAGCACAGGCGGTTTTGATCTCGTTGCGTCTTCTCAATGCATTTGTGAGACAGATTACCCAGGAAACCCAGGGGCCAGCAGGATGCTATCCACCGATCAGGGTAGCAGGTAACTTAAGGAGTGTTATTAGTAACAGAAACACTCAATAGAAGGAGGTGCAAAGTGATTTCATTATAGACTGCACTGCTCTTCTGTGAACGTCTTTCCCCATACAAATGCTTCAGAGCATTTAACAAATCCTAATATGAGAAAGATGAAATTTTACAGGTAGCGAGAGGGAGATTAACCAATACCCAACCATAAGGTAACACAGCAACTCTGCGGCGGGGACAGAACGTGTCCTTACTCCCACTTTTCTC
>NW_009211155.1:12114-29982 GCF_000690835.1 Fulmarus glacialis
GCATCTTCCTATTCCTGTAGAAATACCAAACAAGTTCCTTTTCCAGCTATCAGGGAACATCGGACGCAGATGGAAATTTCCCAGGCACAAACAGATATCCAGCCAGGTACTGAAAGTCCGTCACTACCTGTCACCCAGAGCCCCCCTGCTCCCCCCACACCCAAGCAGGAACCAGAGCACAGCCGAGCTCCTCAGGAGCCGATACACCCATCAGTGGGCTGCATGCAGATGAGAGGGTTTCCCTTCTTACCTCCCCTCTACCTCAGTCTCACATTTAAATGCTGGAGGATGCTAGCTACGCCTCAGCTCACATCAGGGATGTCCTGGTAAACTACAACCACAGGAACAAATTCAGTTCTGTCCTGTTTAAATCCTCCTTCCTCCCCTACTGCCCCATCCTCATGGACACAGAGCGCTCTTCAACGTGTTTACCTTTGCTGCAGCATGTTATCAGGGGGAAATGTGAGGCGTGGATAGTCTAAGGGTCACTTCCACAGAGGGACTGAAACTCTATTCCATGAGCAATACCCGTTTCATGCAAGAACCTCCCATCACAGACGGATCCACGGAACACAAGTAGGTCGGAGGCTTTTACTCAGGTCTTTCAAGTTGTGGGTGGAGCCCGTGCTAAATAATGATTCTTTCTCCCGATTTCTAGAGGGTGCTTCTACTTCGTTATGCTCATACAAAGCTCCCCTGGGCTGTAGCAATGTAACAGCCTTCAGGCAATTTCATTATTTCTCCAATAACACCTTCTAGAACACCGATAGCATCACTCTGTCACCTCTGCTTAGGGAGATGATCCAGATTTGGGTTGATTCAATAGCAATTATTTTTAACAACCAAAAACATAGAGAAATGGTTTTGTCTTCTCTTGTAGTAAATGTAAAGTGTTAAACTTGATGAATTGCAGGCACTCCAAGCTCTGACCATCACTTAATGGACTATGCGTAAAGGAAACGCTCTCTGGAGAAGTAGATATTCTACAACGATGAAACAACATCAAGGCTGTGATATCTCAGCAATTCTGCAAGAACAAAGAAAAACATGACCATGCTGGCACATGGACCACTTGACTCTCTGACCCTCTTTTTCCTCCAGGCATGAGCTCACTGCTGACGCACTGATTTTGGGATTAAGGACAGAATGAAGTGTACTACTTCATTAATTAACTGCTCGCAGTTATGTTTTAAAGACACCTACTTTATATACATACACGTATGCAATTTGGATCTGCATTTCAATTTCTACAGAGTTAACATTTCTTTCTGGTATTTCAAGAACAGGCAACATCAGTGGAAGAGGTAAGTACAGAGATGGCATGGTACAGACATTGTATTCGAGTCAGGACTTTTGCAGTGACCAGCTGTATGACCAGGGACAAATCCTGTCCTTCTCTACAGTATTTCCTTTGTTTTTTTTTTTTTAAAGTTGTTTTTTTTTTTTTTTCAAATTCAGACTGTACAATCTTTGGAGCCAAAAATCTCTCTCACGTAGTTACAGCCAGTACCCACCAAAATGGGCGCTCTCATGCAAAACAAGCAATTCCTGCAATACAAGTAATAGCTGAGCATCCACTTCATTAAAATGGAAACCCTCCTAGTTTATTTGCTCCACAACTAAAGCTCCTCTCTTTTCACATGTGAGATACCCCTGTCACCATTCCAGTTTAAAGGATCATGCAAGCTTCCAGCTATCCACTACAAAAAGGTGGATACAAGTGTTTAAAGCTGAATAAAAATGACAGCAATGTACCTCAACTGCAGAAAGTTGTGTTAGATCCCCTGGCTTGTGTTACTGTATTCCATCATTAAATTAGATAAGCCTTATCCCAAATGTTGGCTTGCTTCCACTAGCCTGTACTGCTTAAGAAATGGGAGGCAGTGAGATAAGAGGCAGCTCTTTTCTACCTACCTAAAGAAGTTACCCCCTCTCCCCCCGTAAATCTCTCCTCCTTTCAAGAGTTACTCAAAGCAAGAGGGACCAGGTTAAAAAAATGCTCTTCTTATAACTTAAAGATCACCAGTTCAAGCTCCATCCTCAAACATCTAAGATAAATTAATTCCTTTTCTAAGCACTTCTAACAACACACTTCCCTGTCTTACAAGTTTCCACATTTGCAGAATACGAAGAAAACTTTGTATAGTAGAAAGGGAACACCAGGTCAGGCTGGGATACCAAGGTTAAACAAAACATTGATTTCTATAGTATACAGGTATTCTGGGCTTTCTCTTACCGGAGAGATCTAGTAGGCAGCTACCCCTTTGCAATTTTAATCACCATTCCCATCAGCACAATGCACTCACGATTTGCTGTCAGCAGTCATCAAAATCCTGGAGCTCAGGAGCATTCTTAGACGCACTCATTTGAAGTGTAGGCACGTCATACCACCACATCCTGGCTTCACAAGGGTACATCTCCTCACTGCCTTACTCCTGCATTACTCCTTCCCACAATTCCTTCGTGGAGCTATGGCTTCTCACCACACGCCCACCAGTTACTCTCTGCAGCTGAGCTCTGCAATCCCAAATCATTGTATAAATGACTACATTTGTGGTCATGGTGAGCCCTTGCTCTAGCTGCATTAGGCATAGTTCTGCAGCCCTTGGGAATCCAGCAGCAGCAACAATTCCTTGTTGTTGCATTGCCAAAAGATAAAGCTATTTAAACAAAAATAAAATTCACACTTACATAGTGAAGTTAATCATGCAAAATGTTCTGCTCACTGTTTCCTGCTCCCCATGCCTGGAGCTGCCTTTTTCTTTCATAAGGCTTCACACCACAGGTATACAGAAGAGACACATCAGAGCTGTTAAGAACATCAAATGGCTAAAGAGATGGCTGAAGATTAAAGTGGGTAATACTCATCTCAGATTTCAGACAGCTAATATTCCCCCAACAGTGCTCACACCATTTTTGGAACCATCCACTTTAGCCTTAATATGTAAGAAGGGGAATCTGGGATTTTATATGTGCCATGTATCCCGATTTTCTCCAAAGCAATACAAAAATTTCTGAAACAGCTTTTTAAAAATGTATATCCTAACTGTTCTTCTGTTTTATTTGTTCCCTCTATTTTAAGCTCTCAGGTATTCATATAGGCTGGAAAATTGACTGGCCCAGTCTTCTTGTTCTCCAACAAGAAATATCTCAGAGCAGGCATCCCATCTCTGACCTTGACAGCCCACTCTGCGATGACAAAGTGTATCATGCCTGTGCTCATTCAGTCTCTAGCCCCTCTGATACAGCTGCCAAAGGAGGTGCCAATTGTCAGGGTATTTCCTTTCTGCCAAGCGCTGCCAGCTTGGCTAGCATCACATCAGCAATAGCCAGAGGATTGCTAGAACCTGGCCCACAGAAGAGTTTCAATTTTAGCAGATCCATCCAGTAGCATATTATAAAACAGCAGCTTAAAATCTAGCTGACTAATTAGGTCCCCAGCTTAGAATATTGATTTTGTTTTTAAATGCTTCTTTTTTTGTCTTCTTTCCAATCCTGTAAACTGTCTCAGTCTAGGCTTAAATTGCGTAGCAATATTCAGCAGACTAAGTGGCTGTAACAGCAACTGCCCCTTGACAGCTGGCATGCTTGAAAAATATTAGAAAATATTGTAAACTCTCTAAAAGGAGAAGATGATCATTTTCAGCATTTCAGCTTAAAACAACCACAATCCTGGCCCCGCTTCTAGGAAGTACAAGTAAGTATTGGCGAACTCCGTTCCCAGCTTTTTACATTGTATGACACCCGTCAGCGTAGCAGCAAAGGAAAAGAAAGAACACACATTTGGAACAGATTTAACACGCATTTCACTGATCCAAATTGCCTTGAACCTGGTGCCTTGAATTGCAGTGTAACATTGCCACCAGGCGGGCAAACGCTCCCCTTTGGCGTGCCAGCATCCGTCCTTCGGGGAGGTTTGGCGGAGCTGGCGGGGCCCGAGTTTCAGAGACCCAGACCCCCCTAGACAAGCAGGCATTGTTTGAACACCTGCACATCTCCCTGCGCAGCTGGGAGGGTGCCAGCAGCGCCGCTGGCCGCAGTTCAAGCCGTGACCTTTTTAGGCAGGAAGCCGGCGAAGGCTGGGGTTTCGTGTCAGAAAGCTGGCAGAGGGAGCAGCGAGAGAAAAGGAGACGGCAGGCCGTCCAAGCCGCATACCAAGTTAAACAGAGTTTCAGAAATGTCATCCGTCTCCCTCCCCTGCACACTTTTTCTGAAAGCACTCTTCTTTACTGGTGATAACACCCTGCAGCCATCATGCATCGGAAAGACGTGCACTCGCTGCGGGGAAGACTCGAACACTCATTCAGCACACAGCGATACATCAGGAAGCAGTTTTAGTATTCCAGGCAGCGAGGGCTGATTGAGGACACGTCAGTTGTGTCACACACCATGTCAGTAAGCAAACAACAGCTTACAAAAACCTGTGCGAAACTCCCCAAAGCTGGGATAAAATTGAAGGCCACCTAAAGCTTATTAGTTCTTGCTGCAAGAGAGAACAATTAGGGAAAGCAGTTACTAGGCCACCCGGCTTCCTCCTTTACCAAAAGCTGGCTGAGAAATCTGTTTCACAAATCACAGTCTGTTTACAGTACAGGGACAGGGTTATCCCCAGAAGAAATCAAGGGAGCACAGCCATGAGAAGTTTCACAGAGTAAAGCAACGATCTTTACAGTTGCAGCCAAAAGGACTTTTTTTTAAAAACAAACAAAAAAACCCAAAAAACAAAATGTTCAAGGAGTTAGGAAAAAAAGGCCCTTTGTTTGTCATCTCAAAATTATATGGAGATAGGCCCTAGGAGTAAGTGAACTAGAATAAACAATATGATTTTTAAGGCTTCCTGAATAACAGCAACAGGGACAAAATCAAACACTCAGCACTTAAGTGCTATGGCACAAGCTTTCACGTGAAATCTACAGTGCAGAAGAAAAGGCTATGTGAACAATTTTGCACTTAAAATACTACCAGCAGAAAGAGGGTCTCAGACTTTGCCTTGGTGTTGGTATTTCACCTAGCTGTCTTGCGGATAACTCATCACATCTACAGTGACTTCAATTACTTCTGTGATCATATCTATGATGACATAATATTCTTACAGCAATCACAGTTATTAATGCAAGTTTCCTGGGGAGAAATAAAACAGCAAGGGAAAAAAATCAAGCTGTTGTTTAAAACAACTTCATACACGACCAAAATCTTGGCCGAACTTCTTGCATCCAGTACCAGTATTTTAAATAAATTTGCTTTTAAGTACTAGTGTATTTCTATTCAGGAGGAAGATAAAACGTTTCCTCACTCCAAGTTAAGTTTAAAAACTCAGAGGGCAAAACAATTTTGGAAGTATCATCAGCTTTGAGTTTTGTTGTTTCAATTAATATCCTCTTACTACTATCATGCTACAAAAAGATTGGCACTGTATTTCATATGGAAATACAGTTTTTGTTAAACTGATGCATCCTTACCTCACTCTCCCACTATTTACTTGTGCATTGCCTTTTGAATTGCAATTCTTCTGGAACAGGAAGCCCACAGGAATCGTTAAGGTTCTGTTATTTTGGTAACCTATTGTTGAGAGAAGACCTTGCAGTAAATACAATTTGTCTTTATTTTACACTGACACTCTAAACAGCTGTTTCGAGAGGGATCACTTTCAGTCTCGTAGGCAGGTAACATTATTCTACAAGTGTTAGAATTGTAACAGTATTCAAAGCACCGAAAGCCAAGCATTAGCTCCAAAGATGTACTTTATTTCATTATAAAGCAGATTGTTTAGGCATTATTTCTTTTTGTGAACATCCGCTGTATGATCAGCAGGTCCTGCTTCGAGGACATAGCTGCTTGACAATAGACAAAGATTTCACCACTAGACAACAAAAATACAGATGCATAGAACAAGTGCTGCTTAGACACTTAAGAGCTAACGGTCTAAACTGCAACCAGTTCTAACAGATGATATGATCAAAAATACAAGTACAGCTCCAGCCCAGCCAGAGCTGTGTGCCCAAAAGTGGAGTCCTTTTTATTTCAAAACAAAATTTGTATTGGGCTTCCTGGAAAAACAACTGCAACAAAAAAATCCCCAAAGCAGAACCACCACACCACACTCCTTCCCTCTCCTTTTAAAGTCACTTTTTAACTGTCCCTTATTTCACATCAAAATTGTGCTGTTGCATACTAGTACTTTATGCAAGACAGAAGAACTATTGAACGTAGCGTGAAATAATAGTGAATGGTTGGTAGTGAGCACTTCACAGATACTTTATCCCAATACTTTTGTTCCTTTTCCAATTGTGATCCTCACCCCAGGAGTTTCACTTTTATTGATAGGTGTATCTCATTCCAAATTCGCAGATTTCTCACGCTTTTGGTATTTGAGCTCAGTGCATTAAAAAGGGCTTCTGGATGTCATCTGTGCTCCTTGGGTACGTAACAGAGTCCCATCACTCCAAGCAGAAACAGTAATTCATATACTGTCAGCCCAACATGCAAAAATGCACAGAAGGCATCTTGATGCAGTGTAGAGAAACATTCCAACATTGTAACTCCTCATTCTGGTTTCCACGTTGTCCAATACTGATTGAGGAAAAGTGTATCTACAAGACTTGTACACCAATATTTGCATTTGGTCCTAGGCACCTGATTAGTACTGACAATCTAAATCAAAGTGGAAAATTAAGTACTATTCTGGTCCATTAAAGCCTTTTACTGTAACTTCTCCAATGTGAGTGTGATCTTCAAAAAAAGGAGGAGTCCCGATACCTTCCGAAAAAGTACTTTTCTATGCACCATTCAAGTCACTGAGATTATAGGACGGAAAAGCCTTCTACATAAGCAACTTACAAGAGTTATCTGACAAGGCTCTCATATCTAGATCTATAGAAACAGACAAGTAACATACATTCTTTTCGCACTCCTTTGTGGTAATGAGACTCAAAATTCACTAGATATGAGTAGTCAGATAATATCCTGATTGCTACAAGACCAGAATTTATTATCAATGAGAGAAACTTAGCTTTAGCAAAGAGCACGAGCAGATTTGCATCTAAGCAGCCGCAACATCCATTTCTTTCAGCTAGCATCAGAAGTAGAAGTACTATCACTAATGGCAATGAAAACTAATTAGAAGGTTTTACAAAGCTGCCGGTATAACCAAGTTTCAAAGTTGCAACTCTTAGGCACAGACTCTGGCAGAATCTAGATTGACCTGAGTTTTCTGCTTATGGAGGAAAGGTGGTGGGAAAGAACACATTCCTATCTTATACAGAAACTTGACAACAGTCTCAAGCCAAAATTCAACACATGACAAGGTCTACCGTAGTAATTACAAAACAAAACATTTGGAATTAGAGATATCATTTAGTAAAAAGAAACAACTGCCTTCCAAATCTGCCATACTGGAAAAAACCCAAACACAAACCTGAACATATTAAACACTGTTTGTGCTTACAACCATAATTATGGAACTTGAGCATTAGAGGGAGAGATTTTTCTCACCGCTACTGCAAAGGAGCTGCAAAAACAAGGTGAATGGAAAAAAATCCCTTCCAAACATTCATTTAACAAACATTTATTAAAACCTGTAAAGGCTTCAGGTATACTAAATTTGAAAGGGGCTCAAAAAGATTTCAAGAGTCATTGAACTAAATCCAATCCAGAAAGCTGATTCTCTAACACATAATTAAAAAACAATTTTCTTAAAAAAAAATTTTTTTGCACATTTTTCCTCATCAGTTTATAAAATGCAAACAGTATGCTAGAAAAGTTTGAACATAAGGGAATGCGCTTTGGAAACATTATTAAAATATGTGTTCCTATAGAATGACATTATCAAGTTTACGTTACTTCTCTTCATCTGACTGGCTATATTTTGAGAATGTTCCTCCCCTCTTTCCTGGGTCCATGAGAAGCTAGGTTTAGAAAAGAAGAGCTCCCATACTGCCAACTTCACTCTGTTCCTTTACAAAAATTTCAAAGTACTGATAAATGATAGTGACAGCGAGCAAAATTCCAGTTCCAGACCCAATTGCCCCAAGGAAGTCTGCCAACACAGAGAGGGCGCCAATACAGAGACCACCAAATGCAGCAGCTGTAGGGATGTACCTGTAGAACAGAAAATGTGCCATTAGAGTTTGCTCAGGATATTAACAAATATACTAGGGATCTATGGAAAGTATTTAAATCAGAGGCAGGTTTTTTCCCAGCAAACCAAGAGAACCAAACTGAGAACAGAAAGAACACTACAGAGATAATCTAACCAGGTGGTTAAAAAAACAAGAATGAAACTACATGAATGGAAAAAAGTCAATGGCAGAATACTCTCTTCTCTCATGGGTCTACAATCCAAGATAAGGAATGTGTAATAGTGCCAGTATACTAGGTAAGGAAATAAAAAGCTTAACCTGACTGGAGGAAAAAAAAATGCTAAGCTAAGAAGTCTACCATGCAATTAGGCACAAAGACTAAGCTTGTGGCTACTAAGCTCTTCAAGTCATTTGCAGATGACTGAAATCTAAAGTTACGGTAACATTTCTGTAACATGCAGGGTGCATAGGTCCTACCCTGCAATTAGAAAACCATCAGAGTGGTTCCAAAGAATGTTTATCAATATGGTGACAGGCGCTTTATATAGAGAGACCAACCCCTGCCTACCTCTGCATTTAGCAGATTTAAGTAACTACTTGTTTCAGAAGCAAGGTCTGCGTGAAAACAGTACTCAAGACATAACACATTAAAAATTACAGTAAAAAAATACTTGTGCGTCAATTTGAAGTAGTAAAGTACGCTCAAATGCTCATTATTAGCTATCCTATAAAAAGTACAAAAATGAAAAAATATAAGAGAAATACAAGCTCCAGAATTTAAGGCACATTCTCTAACTGTAAGGCAAGAATATGCTGTACTGTACAAGTCTTCCATTAATGAGACAATATTCTATGTCTCTATGTAACATTGAAGCCAAAAGAGTATCTGTGTTCTAGGATCTAGAAAATGGAAGTCAAAGCAAAATTTGACATGTATTTCCCCATAACACTGTGTGTAAATAGCCTGTGAAATGTGTAGCTCACCTGTTTAGTTCATGTACCATTGAAGTTTCTCTGTGGCCTCGCATTACCATTTGTTGTTCTTTCAATTGTTTGGCAACCTGTATTGAATCAAGGAATGGAGCAAGTAAGTTTAGCGTCATTTGCCAAGGCCACAGAACTTAGCACTATGGGAAAACAGAAGCAAGACATTTCAGTAAATGCTAGTGGGTTTGGAGGTTTTTTTGTATTGTTTTGGTTTTTGGGTTTTGTTTTTTTATATTATTTATCTGAGTTTAAAATATCCAGTATTTTAACTTCAGATAGACAGCACTCACAGGCCCTTTTCCACTACTGTCAATTACGCAAAGCTTTTTGCATAATTCTAATCCTATTGAGAAAAGGAAAATCTGGAAATTGGTGAGCTCTCATACACATAATTCAATTCCTCTTTTGCCACCGACCCTTCTCCTGGTTAGGGTTTAATAGATGTTAGCAAAACCATCCTATGAAGTGTCCACTCCATTTCAGTTTCCCACATTCAGTTGAGCTAACTATCTGTGGGGCCACAACAGAAACTAGAAAGAATCCCTTTTTGGAACATTATTCTTAAATTGGATTTCTGCAATTGTACCAGGTTACAATAGAGTCCTGCAAACATTTTACTAACAACTGAGGGGAACCAAAACTCTTAGCAGGGGAACTTCTGAAGGTGCTTGTCACTAAATCTGATGTACTGAGAAAACACACTTTCAGATGATTAAGCTACCATTTCCACTACATAGTGAACATTTAAGTAACGATTTATCAATTTTTATTTCTGACCTTGTTTACATGAACTGAAAATAATTTTATTCAGTATCAGGGAAGTACATTAAAGTGTTAAAAACTGTTTGTTAGTTTATACTGAAATAAAAATCTGGCTATACATGGCTGCGAGTGCCTCCCTGCATGCCTGACAACAAGAAGCTAGATGCAAGTCCAAAACAAGAGAGTGCTCACGCTGTTACAGTAACTGTGTAACTATTACATATTTGTTAAAGAATGGATTAAACCATTCCATATGGCTGCCAAACTTGATTTCCTACCCAAAACCACACAATACAAACATACCATGATGACAACTATTTTCCATCTTGTTTTCCAATTCCAATTTCAGAATGATATAGTTGCTGAATATCAAATATCCTGTAGCAAATGGAAATTTTGAGAAGCTAGGCTCAGGTACATTAGTGCACTGCACTATATTCTCTGTTATCAGCGCTCTCAAGTTAAAAATAACAACCTCTACTTATCTTCCCCAAAAAGAAGTTAAGAACTCTCTATGCCAGGCATGGTATTCAAGCTTTACCTGCAAGTTCTGAAGTGGCAACTGCCTTGCACACGGTGCATCTGTCATTTGGCACTGAAAGCGTTTCTACCTTTCCTGTTACCTTGCCTGCCCTCACACTGATCAGATGTTACACAGCAATGTTCAAAGTTTCCTAATGCCAATGAAAGCAATTGTTTTAGTTTTGTTGTTGGTGGTTTTGAAAAAGCAGTAAAGAAAACAGGGGAAAAATTACCCCCGTTCTGCCCTCATTCTCCCCACTTACAAAAAAAGACATAGTCACTGTTTATACAAATGATAAATATTACCAACAAGATTACCAGCATAATAGCTATTTCAGAAGAAAGTCAGTCTTGTTCTTACAACAGCCCATCTGTTTTCATCATGTAAGCTTACATAATTTATCATTTTAAACTTACATCTTTGGCAGAGGAGCCAGAGACTTCAATCCATGTCTTAGAGAAGAAAGCACAGGAGCCCAACATAAATACAATATAAACAACTGCATGTACAGGGTCTTCTAATACTGAAGAAAAGGACTCTGGAGGTGACAGATAATAACAAAGTCCACCAACTGGATAAGCACGAGCAGGGCCTCCAGATGACGTGTCCTAGAAGAAGGAAGCAAGCAGTCACCAACTTTCTCACTATTTCTTAACCATTAAGCTAAGCCTGGGTTTATATCACTTTTGTATCACCGTGTATCATTACCACTACAGCATTACACAAAGACTCAACTTTACTATCACAAACAGTTTCTAAAGTAGAAATGCAACACAATAAGGAACAGCAAAATACCTAGGACAGCAAAGAACAGCCCAAGGTAAAAGGTAAATGGAGACTTAACATCTACACTCATCACAGCAGGTCTCATACTCTACCATTGATTTAAAAAAATTACTAACTTAGGAGTTTCAGAGTACATGACCACCTGTAGAAGTGTGCCTTAATATTTAGAGAGACCATCTCTTCAACCATGCATTTTAATGGTGCTCTTATAAAGCTGTATGCAAGATTAGAAGGAATACTCACAGACCAAGTGCCCAGCAGGCTAACCAGTAAGTTGCCACTGAACCGAGCAGAAAGCATCTGGGAGATGACGTACAGGTTTGACACCAGGGCAGATTGAAGAATAATGGGAATGTTGGAAGTATAGAACAGCTTGATAGGGTAGGTGTTGTACTGGCCACGGTAGCGAGCAGATTTGATAGGAAGATCCACTCTGAAGCCCTGAAAAGTTTTCAAAAGAAAGTCCCTCATTATATCTGGACATGAACCCATACCACAGGTCATTAATTGCAAGTGCAAGGCCTTGACAGCAACAGAAAAAAACCTGCAACCATTTTGTGCAAGTACACACACTCTACCCAGAGGGCTATCCATGCAAACACTTCTGCAAAGGGCCTGGAGGCCTGCAGGGTTGTCTAAACTCACACATATAAGGAGGCATGAAAGACAAACATCAGAAGAAATCTGAAGTTTCAAGAAGACTGAACATAGCGTCCAGGAAAAGAAACATTAAAACTTTCTACATTCTTCAGCAGTTTGCTGCAACAAACAGTAAGAGACATACAGGCTTAAAGACTTCAAAGTATTTTCCAGCAAAAAGCAACAACATTTGGGTTAGGCAATATTACATGTACACATTCATCTGTTTTTTTCAGAGACCGAAGTAGGTCTCAAGTATTTTGTGTGGCTACAGTAAGCATGAAAAGAGAAGCTAGCGTTAAATGAACATCCAGATGTTGCAGGTAAAAAAATGAGTCTTCTGAAGGCACTAAAAAGTGAAAATATAGTTTCCTGTAGAAGGAAGCAGATTACAGATATACTTCCATACAAACACTTTTACAGTCCTCTTTATTCCAACTGACCTGGAAATAAATTACAATAGCAAAGACAAAGATGGTGGCAATCAGATTCATAAGGTTGGGGAGATTCTGACGGTAAAAGGCCTCACGAAGAGCTCTGACTTTGTCTGTACGAGTAGCCAGAAGATGGAACAGAGCAATGATGGCTCCCTCAAACTCCATGCCTTGGAAAGGAAAAGAAAAACCAAGTTAGGTGTGCTATGATTATCTCCAAACTTCAGTGCTTTGTCTCATACTTCATAACATGGCATACTTCTGAACTACAGGATTCAGAATGGGATTTCTCCAAGTCTTTTTCATCTTGAGCATGTCCTCAGGCTTTTACTACTGTCATCCTTCATATCAGCTATGTTATTTCCAAGATTTTTTTTTTAAACTCCCCTGTAGTGGCCTAGAAACTAAATCACAACCCAACAATCACATGGGATAACTTTATTGGTCTCTAGAAACATTGTCATTCACCAAGTTCTCTCCCAATTTAATAAGATTAAATGAGGGAGACAGCATGCTTTCTAGTATCATTCATGGTGAGAAACTAATTATTGTTTGTATTACAGCAAATGTAATAACCTCACTTACGTTTTCTACCATACAGCACCAAACAAGATCACTTCCTATCAGGTTTGGAGAATAAGGTCTTTGGGGCAAAGAGTAAGACATGCAGGGAGCAGAAACAGACAGATGATATTTGGCAGTAAGTTGGGCAGCAGCCGTAATACAACAGCAGTCTACTATTATCAAGTTTTAATGGAGGCACTGTAAGAAATTCTAGTTGAGGAAACATCTTGCGAGATATTAAAGAAATGTCTTTGTACTTGCACCTTGCATAGGAGCACTTCCTGTATTAACAAGATTCACTACATGGCAACTACATAGCTAAGATCCTAGTAACAGCATTCGCCATTTAAGTTAACATATTGCAAAAAAAAGATTTTGCCTTTTTGTACAAAATTAAGACTTTTCTACAACTGACATTTTTGTATTTTAAATTATCATTGTACTATTCTATATAAAAGTGTAAAGAGTTGGAATTTTAAAAGAATATGGGGGGGGGAAGCTGCTTGGTTTTTTTATGTTTCCTTTGACAAATAATTCAATCCTAATGCAAGTAAAGAAAATGGACTATGCCATATTACCTCGCCCTGTGTTCACCGTGGTGGGGCTGAATGCCTTCCACACAATAGTCTCACAGATATTGGTAGCAATGAAGAGAGAGATGCCAGAACCAAGACCATATCCTTTCTGTAGGAGCTCATCCAACAGCAGAACTATCAATCCAGCAACAAAAAGCTACAGTAAAAAAAGAAATACAGCATTAGTCCCATCCCTTTTTAATTTTTGTTAAAAAACTAACTTGTACTAAAAGATAAGGAAAGACTATATATAGTATGAGGAAGCAGGCACACTTTGAGTTTTTTTCTCTGCATGTGGGGCAGGCAGTCCATAAGGCTGATTTTTGGATTCTTTCAGAGGCAGAATAAGTAGAGAGGACTAGAAATTACCTGAATTGTGATGAGCAAGCAGATACCAGCACCCATCTCAGATGGGTCTCCATACATTCCAGTCATTACATAGACAATAGACTGTCCGATGGTAATGATCATTCCAAACACTGTAGAATACCAAAAAAAAGTATGTATTTGTTCTGGAGATTTATGTCAGTGGGCAATTAGAGAAATATAAATCACTTCTTTGTAGAGAAAGTTGGGAAAGAATACATAAGTTACGGGATGTTTAAATTCAAGGGCAAGTTAAGTTTATTGTCTGAAATTTGCCACTGAAAATACAAATACACACAGACACTTCAGAAACAAGTACACTTAGAAGCAAGTGGGTTTGGCTACCGAAGATTGCTTTAGATATTGAAAAGTCTGAGGGTGTTAAGATATTACCTTAGCAATTTATGATTCTTTTCTTCAAGTAAAAACAGATCACTAAGTAGTGTGGTACAGCACAAAATAGCTAAAGAATACTCAGATTTTTCTAAAAGCCGTTTATCAAGTGAGCACAGACATCTCCTATTGCTGAGAAAGAACCATGCTTGAAACTGTAAGGTGAAAACAACTACAACAAACATCTCAATCAATACAAACTTTTTTAGGTTAACACTGACCAACACAGTTCAAAGGCTGGGTCCCCACAGTCTACATATTGCTTAGTTTATCCGATGAGATTACAGCAGCAATGCCAATTGCAGATACTTCTCCTTTACAAATCTATCTGAAGCTTAACAGCTAACAAGCCAGAGAGCAGTCAGCAGAAGACTAATGAAATACAGAAATCTGTAGCACAACATGAACACATAGCATGACAGAAACCCATATATCTGACTCCAACATTCATGACACAGCAAGTTTACACCTCCTACTGTTAGAGTTAGATACTCTAAAACATCAGCCTTTAATGTCAGCTGTTACTTACATTTCTGTGCTCCATTGAAGAGAGCTCTGTCCTTTGGGGTGTCACCAACTTCAATTATCTTGGCACCTGCCAAAAGCTGCATGATGAGCCCAGAAGTGACAATAGGTGAAATACCCAGCTCCATCAACGTACCTGCCAGACACAGGAAGAACAATGAAAGAAAATAATAGGGCATACCATACCCAGGCACCTTTGAAGTTCAAAGATTGTTTTTTCCACCCCTTACATCATGATGGAGAAGATATAAAACTCCACAAATGTAAAAGTTTTCAATGATAACAGAAACTTGTTAAAAGTCAGTCTGGTAAGTAATGCAGTATTTCTCAGTACCTTAAATCTATGTTCGCCGAAAAAGACTTTTCCTGTCAGGAACAGATTTACTCTGCATAAAACAAGGTAGGAATTTGCTTTCTGCCTTTGACAATCGGTCACTTTATTATTTGTAATTTTAAACAGGAAAACCCAAACTTTTTTCAGGAGTGCACCAAGTTGCATGTATGCATATACGCCCATTATGATATAAACTGATAAGATAGCCCAAGTGATATGTAATACCAAGTGAATTCAGGAAACTGTCACCATTCTTAATTCATACCTGTATTAGAAAGCCTCTACAAGAAACTGAAATTTATACAAACTATCATGAATTTTAATCTTCTGTGAGACAGACTCAAAGACGTCACCCAGAAAACCACAACACGCGTATAATATGGTTTGAAACACGAATCAAAAGCTTGAAATATATACTGAAGATTGCAACAGCAGTGATGCAGGTAATTAGGAACTGCCTCCTCACTAACCCTTTTCCCTCCAAAATGCTCCTTAATTTTTGTACATATAATAGATTGCACACAGCCAACCATAAACTCATTTTGTCCACAAAGTTGTGCCTTTCCCAATGCCACATTGGTTTATGATTTTATATAATACAAAAAATGACTTTGCCCTCTCTACTTCAGCTTTTATCTTCGTTAAAATAGAGTGGAATGTAAGAACAAGTCCAAAAGCGTTTTGATCCAAGCTAAAAAAGTTCCCTCCTGAAAGACTGACCATACCTCTATTTGACGCCAAAATCACTCTCATCCAGTAGAAAGGATCTGCTGAGTCTGATGACATGATACCAAACAAGGGAATCTGCATTTCCAACCAACAGAGGAAAACTGGATTAAATTAGAGACTTCATAACATCCTTTAAACATTTCAGCCTTTCCTTAAAAACAAGGGAAAGAAACATACCTGGCAGCATACTAAAAAGATGAAGAGTGTGATAGCTGTCCATAGTACCTTTTCCTTAAACTGAATCTAAAGGGGAAAAAAACCAAACCACAACAACAGTCAAAGATGATAAAGCTGTCAAGATAGTAAGATCTAGTCAATCAGGCAAACTTTCATAGTAGCTAAAGCGCACTTGATTTTCTTGTGAAGGGACAAAGTACAGGACATCCTAAAGAAAATAACTCACTCTTCACCCTTTTATACTATATAAGGCCAAAGAAAATGACAAAGCTTTACTGAAACTTTAATCCAAATAAACAAGCTTACACCAATGAAAGGTAATTCCTAGTACTTCCACAGAAATGAGTCTTACATTTTCACAAGAAAGAGCTTCTGGTATGAAAAAAAAATAATACAGAGAAGCTTATCTTAGCAAATAATCTTAGATTAGAACTTACGAAGCAAAGATTTTTTTTTTAAACTAGTTTAGACTCCAATATGTACTCTTTTCAACACCTCACCACTCACTGCTGTGACATAACCACATCTGCACAATTGCATTTACCAGCAAATATATTCTTGTACAACCATATCCAGAGGACAGGATGTCCTACAAAAGCACTCCACTAAAAACAAATGTGCCTAAAACTGCCATTCTCCCAAGGAGGAAAAAAAAAAACCACCAAAATCCCACAAATGCAAACTATGCTGTAAACATCTTATACTACACAAATACAGACCTATGAAGAAAATTTTATCAACTTACCTTCCTTTCTGGCTTTTGGATTTCAGGCAAGATAACACAGAAGGGCTTGATTACTTCAAGAAATTTTACTGTAAGGAAATTAGTTAAAAGACAAAGTGAACACACAGATACAAAGAACACTTGGAAAAGCTCAAGTAAAATTGAATTTGGACACATAATTTATATGTCAAGAGTTCCAGTTAAGAACAAAGGTTTGTTGGGGTTTTTTTAAATTAAATTCTTATCTGTTCTAAATACATCTTACTAGCTGAGCCTCTGAGTAAGTACAATATGGACTGGATCAAGAGTTTTCTCTTTTTACCAAGTAGGTTGACAGCACAAGAAAACCTTGCCATTGTTTTGCACGAGTTTATCAATACACTTGAACTTTTATTTTGTAATAGCTTCTCCCCTATCCTGATATTTGAGAAATACAATGCCCAAGATAGTTTTAACTCAGGGGTTACTTTTGGGCCATACAGCTTAAGAATTCCCACACACTGTTCATAAGCAACAATTAAAGTTACTTTACAGAATGTCTCATACATTGATTGCTTTCTAGTCAAAAGGCCATATTCTTAGATCAGAAGAGTCAAAGTTGTCTCAGTCTTAGAAAAAGCATACAAAAGAAGGGGGTATCTGCAAGGTCACAAGTTCTCCTACGAGCAGAGAGATCTGATTTTGAACAGAGTTAATGCTAAATTTCCTAAGACAAATCTAAGACTACACACATATTTTGGACTGATTTGAATTAAAAAGCATATGACAACGCAGAAGAACTGAAACTACTGGTGCCTTTCCACTTCTTTGTGGAAGGCAACAACTTTAGTGTCAATTTTGTAACACTTTAAGACCAGCCCATAAAAATTATTTACTTAATTTCAAACTATTAATTGCCTGAAAAGTTACACTGGATTGTGGTTTTAAACTTAAACCAAATCGTGATTCTCTCCTACATCTACAATAATATATAGACTGACTAAGATGCTTTTCAAGCAACTCTTCCTCGAGGTAGCAGACTCTAGAGACTCCCATTCACTCGGATTAATTCTAGACTACAGATCACTGTTCATAGTTTACTCTGACAATGGACTTGATTTTTTGGCTTAAAGCGTTATGACCAATGACCAACGTGACAGCCCGTCTCTCCCTGCCTCGGCACCGCACCAGGCATACTCGAGCCTGGCTGGGATGGCTGGGCTCGACAGTGCCCGCTCGGCGAGCGGCCCGGTCACCAGGCATCACCCAGCAAGCTCCCTTCGCTAGAACACC
>NW_009211156.1:0-298 GCF_000690835.1 Fulmarus glacialis
GATATTGCTGTTCTCCCCTCCTTGGCTGCAAATCGGGGGTTGGGGCCTTTCGGTTTTGCCCCTTTTCTCCCCAAAAAGAGCTTTTTGCCTGGGTTAAGACCCCAGCGTTCATGCGAGCTCATCCCTGCAAGACTCAGCCCGGTTTGGGCTGTTCCGCATTAATTCCCCCCAAATCCACCGAGCCCTCGGGGCAGCTGGTGGCCGTGGCAGAAATCCAGGGAGGTTTTAGCCTGTGATCCCGGAGCCGTCACCGGGGTGGCATCAGGACAACGCTGAAAGGGATTTGTGTCAGGAGACG
>NW_009211156.1:727-1289 GCF_000690835.1 Fulmarus glacialis
CGAGCCCTGGGAGAGCTGGGGAGGTGAAGCAAAATGGGGTGCAGGTGGTGCTGGTTGCTGTGACAGCAAGCCCAGCCCTCCGGGGTGGGTTTAGTGCAGGATTAGCTCCTGCGAGCTTTGGCTCTGGAGGTTTCTCCCTGATTTCACTAGTGGGGGGCAGGTTTCCACCCCTCCAGGGCTCACGTGGGGTGGGGGTACGGCTCCGGCTGGACGCACACCCCCTTGGTGCCGGGGCAAAATAGGCCAAAAAGCAAGCAGCGCTTTATCCGTGGTGCAAAACCACCTCGGAAAGCAGGGATTGCTTAGCATCCGTATTTTTCTGCTGCAAAGGGAGGGCTCCCAGCAGGCTCCCATCGCCAGAGGCAGCATCCGGACGTGCCGTAAAGGAACAGTCCGTGCCCTAAAATCGTTTTGGCTGGTGGCATTCAGGTGCTGGGCGCTTCGTAGTCAGGGCGTAGCATCTGGCTCCCCCACTAAACCTCCCTGTGCCGCCAGGGCCCGAGGGATGCAGGTTGAAGAAGATGCTTTTCCTTTTTAACCAGCTGGGTTGGTTTTGTGTGTG
>NW_009211156.1:1306-1968 GCF_000690835.1 Fulmarus glacialis
TGCCGGGGAAGCTTAACAACAGCCTTGTTCGCGACAGAGAGGCCTCGGCGCGGCTTCTGCATTTGGTGTTTGTAATCGCTTTTAATGAAAACGGAAATCGTTGAGGTTTGGCTGGTGTGTGCATCTTCTCCCCCAGATTTTGGACTGACGTGCGAGCCGCCTTCCCTAGTTGTGTCCTCCCTGGGACGGGGGGTCGGGGCGGGGGGGGGACCTGGGACCATTTAACTGGTGGCCTGGGTATGCATCTCGCTGCACGCCGGGGCAGCGTCAGCCTGACGCTTGTTTGAAGGTGCAGTGGGATAGATACGGATTAAAAGCAAAACTCTGCTCTCCGGTTGGTGTATCAACCTCCCGGCTTTATCACGGCGTGGTTTAAGGCGCGATGCACGGGGGTTAGCTTTGCCTTTCCTTTCCTTTCCCGGGAACGTGCACGCACGCAGACGCGTTTGCAGTGATTTATTCCACAACGCTGCTTCGGTGTTCACGCAGCGCCCAAGAAACCTTCCCCCTCCCAGTTTTGCAGCCGCACGGAATAAGCTCCCGGGGACGAGCAGAGGGAGGGCTCTGGGTTACAGCTCTCCCCGGCAGCGTGGAAAGGGCTGGGAAACGCCGAGCCCGGTCCCTTTGAACAGCGGGCTGGCGGCCCTCGGAGCGGTGCCGCA
>NW_009211156.1:2044-2995 GCF_000690835.1 Fulmarus glacialis
GCCAGCAGCGAGGCGTGGGTGAGCACCGTCCCACTCCTTCCTCCCGTCCTCCCCTCTACCCCAAAAGACAATCACCCATCTAGGAGCAGATTTCTGGAGGGGAGGGGGGCGCAGGGCAGCAGCCCCCACCCAGCTGCGATGGGGGGGACGCTGGGCTCCCTCTGACCATGCGGGGTCCCAGCTCCGGCCCCGCGATGGTCCCATCCGGCGCTGCCTCTCCAGCCCTGAACAAATTAAAGTGGGACTTTAGCAAAGCCCCGGCTAAAGCCTCTAAGCAGGTGCCTGCTCCTGTTAACGAAGAGCAAATCAGTGACATAAGACAGACGGCTAGGATAATCACGGCGAGTCTGGCTCCAGCGGGGACGCTGGTAGGTGAAGCTGGTCCTCGACCTGCGGCCAAGGATAGGGCTTTAGTGATGCTCCTGCTTCCCTGGGGACAGCTCCTCCTCCTTCCCAGCAGCTCCCGGAGGTGTCAGGATGGATCCCAGTGTCACCCAGGGGCTGTGCGGAGCAAAATGAGCCTTTCTCAGATGCTTGGCCACTGGCAGCAGTGCCAGCCCGAATCGGTGATCCGCTGCCGGCTCTTTGGGAGGGCGCTTCCCATCCCACCGGATGAGGAACGGCCTCGTAAAATCCCTGCGGGCTGCTTGGGATGAAGGGCAGCGCCGAGCTCGGCCGCTCTCGGGGCTGGTGGGGGCGGACCACCTCTCTCCGCAGGCTCCTACAAAGACCCTGGTTGTAAATAAATACGGCCTGAAAAGGAGACCAAACCAACTGGTTGCAAAGCTTTAATGTGTCCGAGTGGACAGCCGATTGCTCTTCCCGGTCTTCCCTGGTGGGGTCCGGGATCCGGTGCATCCCGTTGAGATGCCGGCATGGGCAGGGCGCAAGCACAGCAGTGCAGGTCAGCAGTGAAACGTGGGCTTGGGGGCCCCTGGACTGTCCCCCCTT
>NW_009211156.1:3436-5719 GCF_000690835.1 Fulmarus glacialis
GCCGGCCAGCGCAGGTGAGCGATGCCATCACCCTTCGCACCTCCTACTCCTCATCCTCCCCGCGAGAGCCTTGCTGGGCGTGCAGCACCGAGCACGGGGCACCCCGGGAGGCAGGGGACAGCCCTGCTGCCTCCACCCCCTGCCCGGGGGCAGGACGTGTCCCTGCATCCCTGGGTGGCAGGAGCAGCCTGGAAGGGTTGTTGCCCGTGGGTGCTTGTTCCTGCCCTCCTGCCAGAGGCTGATGTCCCCAGTTTGTGCCTTGGCCTCAAGCTGGGGATGACCCCCCCTGCCTTACCAAGGTCTTTTCGAGAGCCGGATCCCTGCAGGGATCTGTTTGGAGGTTGGGCAGCGCAAGGAGATGAGTCACCCGGCGCCGTTCCCAGGCTTGGGGGTGGCTGCCGGCATCCCGCTCGCCGGTGGCACTCCGGTGACACGGGCCTGCTGCCTAAAAAGGGCTTTTCTGAGTCGGGCTGTGCTGGTTGCAGTTGGTCGCTGAGCGATTACTCATGCGGATCTGCTGACAGATCGGAGGGAGCGGTCGTTTCCAGCGGGGACTGGCGATGGGTGGCGGAGGGCAGGTTGGGGGAGAGGAGCTCGTCACCCATGTCCCCTGCAGCGGTGGGGGGGGACGAAGGCGACGTGTGACCGCAGCTCGGCTCTCCCGCAGTGCGATCATAAATAATAATAGCGTGCAGAAAGCCCCTGCCTGCTATTTTGGTTAGCGCAGATGGTCTGTAAAAATCGCAGGGGCTGCAAATGGCAGAGCCGGTGACTGTGACCGCCCGGGCATCTGGGCGGTGGGCACTCGGCTGCGGTCCCCGGAGTTGTGAGAGCTCAGGGGGGACTTTGCAAAGGGGCTGGAGGGGTGGGAGAAGGGCTGGGAGGTGCCTCCAGAAGCAGGTTGGGTGGCTGGGTCAGAGCGAGCAGAAAGAGGTGCCTGGGCTGGGATGCAATAGGAGCCGTGGCTCGACGCCGGCTTGTTTGCTTACTGCTCTCTCGGGGCTCTCGGGGATGGCTCGAAGTGCTCAGATACCGGGATGAGGCCCCCAGACCTGAGGGAGAGGGGTCCTGCTGCTCCCAAAGAGCAACATCTCACTCCGGGCTGGGCGGCAGAGCCCTCCTCGGGCACGGGCAGCCGTAGCTCCGGCTGCAGGGATCGCCCCTGCCCTCTCGCAGGCCCCTCTGCCCAAAAAAAAGAGGCTTCGTTGTAATGCAGAATCCGCTGGAGGCTCGCCGTTGCCATCTCGCTCGCTCGCCGTTCGTTTGAAGGGGGATAATTTCGCGGTTGCGAGCGCTGAGGTGTTCCAAGTCCGGCCATCTGCGTCTCATTCACTCGCTGCCTGGGACACGGAAGAAATCCTGTTTATAGGAGCCAGGGCCTTGCATGTTAGAAGAACTTTTTTTTTTTTTCCCCTCTTAAGTTGTTTTTTTTTTTTTAGAAACGCACTTGAGGTGAGAGCACAGGCCGGCGGCGGTACGAGCTGAGAGCAGAGCGCTGCGGCGTTGTTTCCAAAGCAAATGCGCAGCAGAGCATTGGGTCGGTATCTCGGCGCTGGCCGATGCCGTCTGCTCCAGGACGGTGCGGGAGAAGGGCGGTCAAGGGGGTTTAGGGGGCTGGGAATGGGGTTGGAATCACTCACCCAAGGGGTTGAGCCTGCTTCGGCAGCGTGGGTGCTGGGGTCTGGGGTGCAAACGGGGTCCCGCAGCAGGGCACAGCCCCCAAATCCTGGCGGGGTCCCTCCTCCGGGACTTTGCATCCCCATCCCTTGAAGGGAGGATGCTGCGGTGCCGTGGCTGCCACGTTTTGGGGGTCACCTTGCCTTTTTTCAAGCTGTAAAATATTTTTGGGACCGCCGCCATCCCTGATCGTGCTCCCACGTGGGGAGCAAACGTGCTTCCCCCTGCACGGCAGCGGCTCAGCCCTCCTCCTGCTTTCAGGGGCTCGCTGCAAGCCCAGACCCGAGAGCCGGGGGCTGGAAAAAAAGGTTTCTGTCTCAGGTTTCCCCATCTGGGGTGAGAAGCGGTGGGCGGTGTTTAGAGGTGGGGTTTGGAATCGGAGGCTCCTCGTTCCCTTGCCCAGGGCTCCGGGATGACTGCGGTTGCAGCTCCGGAGCCTCCGTTGGCCAAAATTGCCGCCCGCGGCGTGGCCAGGCAGCCCCGGGCTGTGAATAGGTGGCTTTCAGAAATAACTCAATAACAAGGCAGAAAAAAATAAAATCTTTTTGCAGGCGAGGCAAAACGTTCAGTTTATTGGGGATAAAAAGGCCTCTGGGACAGTTTTTC
>NW_009211156.1:5740-6949 GCF_000690835.1 Fulmarus glacialis
GAGCGGCAGCGCTTTCCAAGCGTTGGGACCATGGGAGGCCGAATTGTAGCAGCGTCCTGGCAGCGCGCGGGGATGGTTTCCATTCGGTGCGAACATTACAGGGGAGATAGTGTTTCACGTCTTGCTGCTGGGGCTCTCTTCCCCGGCAGCACCGGCCCCGTGTCCCCCAAAGCGGGGCTTGGAATAAAATAACCGCAGTGTTTTCCAAGCCGCCTCCTTTGGAGCGGGCTCCTGTGCTGCCTGGCTCCTGCCCAAAGGAAACGGATCTGCCTGGATAATGTTTCCCAACCTGATCACCAGGAATGCTGTTCATTTTGCCCGGGACTTTCTTCCCGGGAAGGCAACACCGCTCATTTTCCTCTGCCTTCCTCCCTTGGGCTCCCCCTCTTCCTCCCCGTGCCCAAAAGGAGGGATGCTCACCCAGTTTCCGAGTGGAGGGTCACCCCGTGTTTCCAATTGCTTTGCAGGGGCGATGCTCGGAGGAGACCTGAGCAACACGAATGGAGCCTGCCCGAGCCCCGTGGGTAAGTGAGGAGCCTTTCGGCAAGTGGGGTGGGCGCCGGGACCTGCGCCCGTGGCTCTGTTTGCCACCCCGTGCCTCGGTTTCCCCACGTATAACATAGGATTTTGCTTCGCTGTTCAGCGCCATCGGTCGATGGAAAAGCTTTAGGGAAGATTTTGCTGCCGTTTGGAGGGTTTGGCACGTGGAGCTCCAGGCCAGCGCCTTTGCTGGGGGTTGGTGGTTCCAGTGGAGACCTCAGAGAGTGAGGCAGGATGGGGGGTGCGTGGGGGGACCAGCGTCGAGGTGGCCGGTATGGGGGGTCCGTGGGGGGACCAGCGTCTCCCCTGGGTCTTGTCTTGGGGAGCAAATCAAGGGGCCGGCTGAGATGGCCGCTGAGGACCATGATTTGGGCAGCTCTGGGTTTAGCTCCCCATGCTCCCTCCCCTGACCTCGGGTGAGTCACTTAACACCTGATTCCTCGTTGCGCTTGGGCCCTATAAAGGAACTTTACTGCGAGGAAAAAAAGCTCATTAAGGTCCCTTTCCACTGCGAGAGCCTCGGTGCTAACGAGGCTCAGACCTTGTGGCTTAGCTCCCCAGCTATAAAATGCGCTAATAATACCTCCTTCCCCGCGGTCTGCCTCCGCCGTCTGCGGGGTGAGGTCTTTGGAGCCGGCGCTTGCGTAGGTACAACCCAAAAGCCAGCGA
>NW_009211157.1:0-1243 GCF_000690835.1 Fulmarus glacialis
GATCTCCCGGAGAGCGGCCGGGAAAGTTGAATTTCCCCGGGTGCCCTTTGTCTTTGCGGGGCGAGGGCCGGGGGGCGGCCTGGGCCGTGTAGAGGAGAGGAGGGCGTGAGGGAAGCGGCGCCAACTTCGAGGCGCGGGGGGGGCCGGCCCGTGACAAATTTACGTTTTGTATTTCCATGGTAACCCCCCGGTGGGAAACGGGCGGTGTCTGAAATCGGTGCTTGTGCCTGGCAGGGAGGCGTTGAGCGTGTGTGGAAGTGTCGGCGTTAAGCCAGGCTTTCCTGGGCCACCCTGAGCACGGCCATCGCGGCCCTCTCTCATGTGGGCTCTCTCCCGCAGGCCACCGACGCGCCATCCCCGAGCTCCGAGACCGGGCAGTTTTCCGTACGATGCGACGGGGAGAGATATGACGACGGCATCCCTGAGATACTCCCGGCGTGTTCTCGCTAAGGTACGGCCGGCTCCTCGCGTGGCGGTGCAGTGCTCGTCAGGCACGGCTTGTATAAGCAGTTGGCATTGGTGCGGGGAAGTAACGTTTGGAGCATGTATTTGGGGTTTTTCTCTGTAATGCTGGCATATGACACCCATGTTAATGGCAACCGGGATGGACTGGGATGTGGAGTGCTAAAGGATTTGTTGGTTCCAAAAGCCATTTAGGATTGTGATGGTTCCTGGGTTTATAGACGATCCTAAAATTGTGTGCATAGACAAACATCGTTTCTTACCTTTCCTTACTGTAATCTTTCAAACACAGTATGTCCTCTTGAGAGAAATACCCATATGTGTTTGTAAAATACTGACCTCCTGCATTTTCAACAAAAAATTAACTTTCTGTCTCTTTGTCCAGTTTTGGCCTTAGTATTTTATTGATTCTCCTTTCCTTCTCTGTTTTTTTGGTATTTTCTAAGTACTTGGGGATTTCTGTTACAGACCATCGAGTGATCCCAAACATGTAAAGTATCTGTTTTAAAGTACATAAAAATATTTACTGGATTACAGATTTGCATGTATGTTTTTGAGAGTTTTAAAGCGCAGGTGCTGTATTGACTTTACCGTCTTACCTATACCCTATCTGATGGAGTCCTGAGCAAGAAGAAGTCCTGTGGACTTCTGCACAGCTGTGGCCCTGTGCAACCACAGCTGCTTTGTGGCTCTGTGAAAAAATGCTCTTAACTAAAAAACCTGACTGCAGTATGTTAATTGTTGTAGTTGCTGCAGTAGTTGCTACTTTAGCCTGAGAGCC
>NW_009211157.1:1260-52206 GCF_000690835.1 Fulmarus glacialis
CTGTACTGTAGACAAAAGCTATAGTTCCCTTGAAATCCTCTGGGCATAGGATAGTTCTTCTGTTGGGTAGGAAAACAATGCCTAAAATGAACTAATCAACAGGAGATCTACATCTGTCTAAGCAAAAGCTGCTGTACATCGTGTGGAGCCTCACTAGTGAGGCCTGAAGGCGTGCTGAGAAGCAGCTCTACCTCTCCTATCCCATTTGCCAGCAATAGGATTAGTTCCCTTGAAATCCTCTGGGCATAGGATAGTTCTTCTGTTGGGTAGGAAAACAATGCCTAAAATGAACTAATCAACAGGAGATCTACATCTGTCTAAGCAAAAGCTGCTGTACATCGTGTGGAGCCTCACTAGTGAGGCCTGAAGGCGTGCTGAGAAGCAGCTCTACCTCTCCTATCCCATTTGCCAGCAATAGGATCTGTCCTGGGTGTCCCTGCATCTCCTCTGTAGTACTTTCTCTGTAGTAGGAGTCTGGCGCACGTGTGGAGGAATTTTGCCTTCCTGTTGACAGCACAAACTCAATGGGAGGAGAAGGGGGTGTACATTTCCAAGGTTGAACAGGAATATTGTTTGCCTGAGAAGTGTCAGGAGCGACTAGAGAGAAAGCAGACCGCAGACTTGCTCTTTGGCAGTTTGAGTGGGAAGAAGTTGGGAAATGGAATCATGTAGGTGTTGTTTCTCCTTTTGGGGCAGCAGCTCTGTGTAGAAGCCACTTCTGCTTTCCTTCTTCAGTCTTTTGGGGAAATGCGGAGCTGCAAGTTTCTCAAGAAGAGTGAAGGGCTTCGAACATCTTACCATCCTTCCAGTTGGGAGTTTTCTTTTGGTTTCTGTTTCTTTTTTTTTCTTTCTTTTTACACTTTATTTTGTTTATTTCTTGTTTTGTTTTATGGATATAAAGAGAGAACATAAAGAGAGAAAGGGGGATGGTGAATGGATGTTCTACATATATATTTCTGGGGCCTCATATGATTAAGTCCAAAGAAATATTTACCAGCATATCTAAGATTTGTCTTCCCCGTATTTTTAACTTTTGGCACCCACCTCATCTAGGTTTTAAAAAAAGATCTGAGTATTCTTTTCAAAAGGTAAAGAATCCTTAATGTATTCCCTCATGCTCAAAAAGGGCGGATCCATTTACAGTTCAGATGTTCCAAAATACTCATCTTTGGATAGAGAAAAAGCTAGGATATTTCAACTATTAATCTGGTTCTTAACACAAAAAAAGGAGCCACTTTGGACGTGGTGGGGTGTGTGTGTTTAAGATAGGTTATTAGAGTTGGAGTAGCGTATCTGGTGCTTTGCAATATGACAGGTCCCATCAGTGTTACACTCTTACTGTAAGCAGCGGTATAAGGCCTTCCTTTTATTTTTTGGCATTCTAAATGTAGCATAACCATACTGTTTTTAACGTTTCTAGAAATATTTATTCTTCTTGTAAATGGAAGCTATTTGAGGGATGAAAAGGAAGTGATGTGAACAGAGGTGATCCGTTTCATTTGATCTTCTGTTGGGCAGGTATTAACACCACAATAACTATCAACAAACATGGGTGGCACTCTCTGGTGCTCACCAAGGTAAAGGTCGGATGGTCTTGTTTGTTGAGTACTTGCCCTACAGAGTGACTTACTGCCTCCCACTAGTGGACTGGCATCCTATGTCAAGACCACTCAATAAGACTTGCTGTGAGGTGTGCTGTGCCTGCTTTTGGATAATCCCTGGTCTCAGCTTTTTTGCATAATGTCAAAACTATTAAATATTTTTATTTGACTCTTTCATAGCTACTTGCAGTTCAGGGCTTTGGTAAGGCTTCGGAAAGATACGAACCTAATGAAAAATCACGTTTTTAGAAAATTAGTTTCAGATTAACAAATTGAGCCTAACCCCACTGAAGATAGCAAATGCAAGTGGAGAGCCTGCACAGGGAAACTTACTGTTGGCACAAATTGCCGTCAGCTTCTGTCAAACTCCTTTTGTAAAGTCAGGACCTAAGTGTTACAATTTTTGCTCTGGCTGGTGCAGTTCTTCTGCCTTTCCTCAAAATATCACGGCTCCGCAGTCTCTGCCTTTGACAGACTTCTAGCTGGAATGCCCACCGGGGCTCCTTGATCTTTCTTCAGCTGCCTGTACCTCTGTGGAGCCATATGAGATGCTCGTATTTCACCATTTTCCAAGGGGATGATGTACACTGTAATGCTGATGCCTGAAAAAAAAGAGTGCAAAGAGATTTTACTCTCATCTTGTGTGATAGTGTGAGCAACTAACCACAAGGCCTTTTCTTTTCTGACATATATTTTTACTGCTTTGTTAATTGTTTCTGAATAATTCTACCACCCCTGGCATGGAAGAACTTGACACATAATGACCTAAATAGCTGTAAGAAGGTCTGTTCCTCCAGCACAGAAGCTGCCTTCTGATTTCAAATTAGTGTTCATCATTGGGAAGTTAGGTTTCTGGATGAGAGGAAGTGCATTTGATACATTGGTTATATCACAGATGTTTCATTTAATTGTTTTATTCAGTACCTGAATAAAAGTGAAATACTACTTTTAAGATAATTTGTCTTTAGGGAGATAAATTGCTTTCCAATTTTTGACAAAATGTTTACAGTTGTGTATTATTCTAATTACGTAGTGGGTACATGCATTCAAATAACAATATGTTGTTCAGTGATGGGGCTTTTTGGAGTAATTTTTTTCAGAGGATCTTATTCTTGTATTTAAAGAAGTGAAGCTCAACTAAAGCTTTTTTTTTTTTTTTTAAATAAAAAAATCTACTGTTTGGGTGACTTCACCTGGGGAGGGCAAAAGAAACCAGTACAAAATATAACAATAGGAAAGTCAGATGCTGTTTTACCCTGGCCTGGTAGCCTATCCACAGTGCTTTGCAGTGGGGATGCAGCTGTCCTATTCTTTCTTTGTAGTTGGATTACTTTTTGCCTTGTCTGTTTCCCCATGTGAGGAGAGCATTTTGAGATGGCATTATAAAAGAGACAATATAAGGGGCGGGTGGTGGCATTACTCTTTAAGCTATTCAAGTGCTCTTGCTTTTCCACAGTCCCCAGTATGCAGTTTGCTGAGAAAGTAGCACAGTCTGGCTCAGCTCAGCACCGTCCAAGGAATTACAGAATGTGCTGGATTGTAACAGCACATGTGGCTAAGCAGGGCTGATGAGAAACGCAGATAACTCATACATAGCTTCCTTGTCAGGTTGCTTTCATCCCAGCAAGGCTAATCTGGATGGTCATCACTCATGCTAACTTTGCAGAGAAGGTATACCCTCAGTGCGGGAACATGAGATTTGGGATACTATTAAAAGATGTGCAGAATGCACTGAAATACCATGTGTGTTCATGAATACAAATATACGTGTATTTATTAGGCTTTCAGAAAGGCCAGGCTGTCACAGATTTGTCTCCAAGTTGTGTAAGGAGGTTTGGTGTTGGAATGTGCACCAAATGTAGATGACTTGCCAGAGGGACAAGTCACAGCTGTCCTCCGACAGCCTCATCATGGCCCTGACAATCATCTGCTTCCTACTCTAAAACCCCAGGGTGGAAATAGGTGTTCAGAAAGAGCTTCAGTTAGCAGAACAGCTTCCGCAGCCTTAACCTCATTCTCTGAAACTGCTTAAAACATTTGTGCTGAAAGCTAACCTTCTTGGCTCCCCTGCTGAAAGAGGGATGTCTGTCTTGGGGCACAGGGCGAGTGTGGAAATTTCAGCCTGAGGAATTAGCTGGTTGAAAGAAATTGAAAGCTTGCCTTAGTCCAGGCTGGTTCACATTGCCTTACAAAGGTGGTGTGTACTTTGCTCATACCATGGTTTCCTTGTTACAGGGTTAAATCCTGCTGATTTAGCAAAAAGCTGTATAATAATACAGTGGGAAACCTAAACTTTTGAGGACCGAGTAAATATATTAGATCAGTAACAGGCATGTTGTTGGCTGTTGAGATCTTTTAGTTATGTTTCAGGTATCCTTTTCCTTAGTAAGTATCTCTGGTATTTATCGCTGCTTCTAGAAATGGTAAAATATTTTGCTTTAGCGCGACTTGTGGGTGGCTTCTGATGGTTTTCTATTCCAAAGGGTCTTGGGTAACCAGAACAGTACTTTAAAATGTTTTGTTTTCACTCTGTTGCTGCCAGACAAAGCCATGAAAAGCAGCAGGGACTTTAGCATGCTGTTTGTGGCCACAGAGAAACTTCTCCTCGCCTTACCTTTGGGATGCAGAGGGTACCTCTTGAAAAGTACCTGGTGGTGTCCAAATGTGGCTCATCATGGACAATGTGAAATACTTAAAGGAGAACTTGCTCAGTGTTGTGTGGTCAGGTGGAAGCCCTGGGCTCTTTCCCCTGGATGCTTAATGTCTCTTCTTAGATGTCACTATTTTTGAAGCCAAAATCGAGGTTGGAGAGCAGATTCTTTGAGTTGTATGAAGGGCTGGAGCTAATAAGCTCCATGTTCCTGGGTGCCCTTTGTAGTACCAGCTAACTTATCAAAACTACCGATATAAGTTGAAGGTATTACTGGTAGGTAGTAGATTTATTTTCATTTGGGAGGGAGAGCGCAGAGAAAGGAGAAATACGGTTTTCTTTAGTGCATAAATTGAGACTTACTTCAGGCATCTTGCAGGGATTGTGCTGGCTTCCTAAATTCTAATTTGTATTGTTAATACAAATTACAGCTTTACAAGCTGAAGTGTGCCAGTAAAAATGATTAAGTCATGTAAAGCTGTTACCTTAAGTAGGAAATAGAAAATTGGTTGATAACGCTAATGGAAAACTGCCCAAAAATGAAGAAATGTGAAGTTAATATCCATGAATAAACGAGGTTTAGTTTGCACCTTCTCTAATACGTGTTTATATAGAGATAATACTGGATGTTTCAGTAGCAAAGACTTACCATGTGAAAAACAAAGTGTGCGAATAACGCTCAGAATACGGAAAGGCAATTTCTGAAGAACTTCGTGCAAGTCTTAATACTTAGAAAAACAAGCACATGCTCAAGAGTTATAACCATCGTGTGCAATTACTTCTGAGTAATATGCTTTGTTGGCTGCTCTTCTAACTGCTGAAACCTCAGGTGTGAAACTCAAGAGTCAGCGAGTGGTCATCACAGAAATAAATTCTTAAAATTCATGTGATTAATACATTACTAACTGCACCAATCTTCTACTTTGCCGACTACAGTATCCAAGCATGTGGTTATTACATTTGTCATCACAGTCGTTTTATTCCATGCTGTATGTCGTACAACTGTGTCATATCATAGTTGCTAAGCATGTTATTGAACAAGTTTTTTTTTTTAAAGAGGAAGCTGTAAGATTGTTGAATATGAAATATTAATCTTCATTTGTTCAGACTGTAAGAATACCATAAATTCAAATCATCAAAGCTATTTTCATTGTTGCGATGGTTGATTTTTTTTTTCAGTTTTTTTAATGTTTAACTTCAGTGATATTAAGTCATTAGAGTGACAGTGTAATTTAATGTCATTTTTTTAAACCAAGGAAATTAATACAGTGTGTACAAAATAGATTTAATACATTGAAGGCATGTTGCAAATACAGATGTAATCCTGTAAGTATTTCCATCGTTACTGCTGTATCTAACCCCTAAAGTTTTTTTTTTTTTTTTATTGTGTTAGTTTATTACACATTGCTAGACAAGATGTGAGTAAATTATGGTATGAGTAAATTATGTGATTACTGGAGAGAACAGAGTTAATCTAACCCGGTTTTAACTGTATACAATTTAAATATTGGTGTCATTAAGTTACACAGTTGCATATTCTTATTGCTGCACACATGCTCTTCTAAGTAGGAGGCTCAGGGGACTCACCTTTTCATAATTCATTCTGCATACCTTGTGCAGTTAACTACATTTACCTGCGTTTCACTTGTTTTTAAAGTTGAATGATTTAAAATATTCTGCAGCAGTTTTGTTCTATGTTTCATTTTTTTGTAGTGTGTTTAAATCAGCAAATTTGTATATTGTTGCGTATTTAAAAATGCTGATTCAGAAGGCTGGTTATAGATTCATTTCTCTATAAAATGTTTGGTAGTGTAGCACAAGGAACAGCTGTTCTGTTGGTGAACGAATGAAACTATTTTTCTGTTTTCTGCAAGGTTAGCATACACAGAAGGGCTCAGGTTTAGGGCAGGATTTTTGTCTTCGTATAGACTTGTCACATGTTCCTTTGTAATTTGAATTTAATTCAGGTAATTCTGCCCAGTTTTCTTTCTCTCTCTGAAGCTATACTTGGCTAATTTAAGGACTGCAGTTTGAGGAATGCCCGGTTTTGGGCGGTACAGATGGGTTTATTCCTGTGCAAATGTGGCTGTTCGTTGAGGTTAATTATCCATAAGGTCCTGACTTATGAGGCTACTAGAATAGCTGTTAACTATGAATAATTTAGTACAGCATCATATTGCATGCCATTTAAGAAGGCCTCTGCCTGTGAATCTTTATATCTTGTTGAAATCCACTCAACAGTATGAAGGTTACTGCTTGCATTGATATTTTATTGTACTCTTTTCATTCAATTTTAAGATTTGTCAGGGTACAAAGGCAATGTGAATATTTTATGGTGATAAGTAATAAAAATACCTGCGCAAGAATAGGTATAGTTTGTTTTTGAAAAGTTGATGTTTTGAACCAGTCTTCAGTGTTAAATTGTCTTTTAAATTTATTTTAAATCTTACACTGGCAAAATGTGGTTAGCATTTTCTCCACTGAGATTTATGTAGTTGAGACAATTCACATCTTAGAATATACTTTTAGGCAATATCTCATTACGGGGAGACAAAAGAGACTTAATGAAAGACTTGCTAGCAAGAGTACAAGATTTCAGTGCTTTCTACAAATTGTCTTAGTTGCTCATACATCTGGCTAGAGCAGACTGTGTGTCATATTACAGAGGCTTTTTCAGGAGAAAAACTGCAAATACAGAACTTTGAAGCAGTTCCAAGTGCAGATAAATTTACTGTATGCCTTTAGGAGACTTGATCATTATAACTTAGCACTGGATATGTTTTTTAAGAATGCTAAAACAATAGAGTTCTGTCATTATCATAAACTAGATTTTTTACAAAAACACCTCAAAGCATTAGGGAAGAGCTTCATAAAGAAAGAAGTTACTTTGGAAGTGCCAAGGGAAGAACATAAGAATACGAACGTGTAACAGAAGTAGTAGTGAGAAAGTTTTGTTTGGGGCGTTTTGGGGAGAGAGACTGACGCTTTATGATATTTAAGGAAGGTCTGTCAGACATCTGGGAAGGTATTTCCCCTTTCTGACTACTTCCAGTTTTCCATTAGTGCTGCCATTTGCTGTCTCGACTAGTAAGTTTTTCTACTATAAGAAAGAAGGGAATCCCCTCCCAAGAAAAAACGGGAGACAGATTTTTCAGTCCTTCTGCAGCATTTTTAGAAAGGCTTCTGGTGGTCTATTTTCACCCCTTCTAAAAGTCAGTTCTAAAAATGACAGTGGAAGCACGTTCTCCTTCTTGTCTTGCTGCGTGGTCGGATAGAAAGGGAGAGAGGCAAGTGGATATCAGGAATGGTACCCAATGGACAGAATTTTGGCCAGAATACGTGTTTGTTAGTCATTATGGGCCTGTTCATTGGGATGCTCTATTATAGCTGTACATATCTTAACTCATTTTTAGAATTGTTTTGTAGGACACTTCCAACCTCATTTAGAAAGTAGAACTTTTTTTTTTCTTTTCCAAATGAGATTTGCTGTAATATAAGTGATGCTGTTAGAAGTTGACACAGTGACGTACACTCATCCCTTGGTGCCCGCTTCAGCGACTGAAGATAAAATAGGCCTTTTATCTTTTTGTGCTCCTTCACAGGGTAGTAAGTAATTTAGGTATCCCTTAAGGGTTGGTAGTTAAACGCTAAGATCTTGCTAGATGTGTTTACTTCTCCTTAAAGGCGAGGATTCAGATCGGTCCCTTTGAACGGGCACTCTTTGAGCTGTACATTATGGGGATGTTTTAATAAACTCTCAAACCTCTAATAGTTCTGCAGTTTACTACTGACTCAACCCATACTTTGATGGAGATGCAGCTTTGTTTACAGGTGGAAAGAAAGCATTATGTTGTTCAGCCCTGGTGCAAAATTTTTAAGGCTGTTTATTTCCAAATTGGGAGCTTAAAATTAAATGGAAAATTAGTGGGACTTTCCTTACTCCAGAGCGTTTTGATCTGTGTTTTAATTATCTTCTCTGTGCAAATGCTTTTTATGTTGAAATAAACTATAGTTTACTTTACTAGACAGCCATGAAAAGTTGAATTGCCAATTTTCCTGATGCGAGTGATAAAAGATGTCTATGTTCCATGCATAATATGTGCTCATGCTTTTCTGATACACATGGTGTGCTTGTATTCTTCAGATTCTGATTTGTCTGAAATGTGATAATGATTTCAGTTACTATAAATAATTAATTATATATTGTATCTGTGGGTAGCTGTTGCCGGGCTTGGCTGAATCATAAACACAGGTTGCAGACCTCCTCCTTTGGAGAAAATGGTGCACCACCTCTTGCTGGGCTCGTAATGTTAATGCAGCACAACAGAATGAGGGCACAGAATATCCCACCTGCACCCGTTACCTTTTTCACTGCAGCATGTAATGCACTGTGGTTAAACCTCCCATGTGGCATGGGAGCGTGGCATGCCTCTGCAGATGCAAAAGGTGAGCTGCTCCCTGCAGTCGCTGAGGACAGTAGGTAGGTAGGAGGGAAGAGGAGGTGGAAGGCTATACATTTGTCTACCTGAGCTGCCTGATTTCCTGATATCTGTGAGGAAGTTCCATGTGAATGTGTTCCCTGTGACTGCAATAGTGAGTGGCAGTAGAAAGGCAGAAGTGCCTGAAAGACTTTTTTTTTCTTTTTTTTAAAAACATATTATTTTATTGGTGCTGTGTGCAAGAATAAGCTATCCTCCAAACCTAGAGGTGTGGGAGGAAACAGACTATGAAGTTATGTTCTGCCTTTTATTTTTGTGTTTAAAATAAACTTTCCTCTGTTGCTGTTGAAATGTGTCAGTTAAAGTGTTGCATTTATAAAAAATACTATATAGGTGATGGAGTGTCAATGTTTTGATACAACCCCTAACCAGAAGTTTATTAAAGCCTTGATATTTATTGTTTCTTATTTAGCTTTTATCAAGTGGTGATTTTATGCAATGGCATCAAGCCACAGTTCTTCACCAGTGCCTCAGTCGAACAGCAGTGATGCTTTCTTTAAAAAGGAAATGGATGCCACAAAACGCTTTCGACCTGTGCAGTCACTGCCTGATGTGTGTCCCAAGGAACCTACAGGTAATGTCGGTGTCAAGGAGAGTGGAAATGTAGTTAAATTTGCTAATCCATTTAAAATTGTTCAGTCAAATTTTCTTGTATACTGGGTGTAGTGTTCTAAGCCATAGTCTTATTTCAAAGTATGCTGTAATTCTGCTTTATACCACCCAGTGTCCCTTTGGAGCAATGGGAGAGCCTGTTGCAGCTTGGTTTTAGATGCCCACATTATAGATGGGATCTTGCTTGTGTGATTCCACATTATAGCTATGATCCATATGATCCATGCAAGGAGAGAGTATATTCAGTCAGAGCCTGTAACATATCTGTTCAGCGTGCTTGGAGTCTAGCTGCATTACTTCTGTGAAACACCCCAGCGCTCTTGCAGCGGGAAGCAAGAGATCAGGACCTGTCTCTAGCACTGTCACAAGTCTATAGTGCTATCATAAAACCAGGTTTTGGTCACAGTTATAGCTGCTGTGGTATACTAAAGCTTAGTCTATAAAAAGGAGTAGGTGGGGTGGGATCTTAAGAATTACGAAATATAATGCTAATGAATTTGAACTGTCATTCTGATCGAGTTCAGATTATTAAAAATATGTTTGTGGTTGGAATTTTTTTCTCTTCAGTAGAAGCTAATGCTTTTGAGCTAAATATGTTTAATGAGTGTGAATACACCACTGTGTTCAAAACTTTTGTTGGTTAATCTGATAGAAGAAGTGCAAGTTAAAGTGTTGCAGAAGGAGAATATCATGCGTCTTTTACACAGATAATTCTGATCCACTATGTAATTGTGAAAACATGGTTTGCTTAAGAACCACATTTTAGCAAAAATACAACTTTCAGTTTCTCACCTTAACAAACTGTCTTGTCTTTTGTGCTGCAGGCGATCCCAGTAATTTATGTGACAGCCCATCTCTAGTTGTGGATCAGCACAGATGGACTATTTATCATTCCAAAGTCAATCTCCCAGCAGCACTAAATGATCCTAGGTTAGCAAAAAGGGAATCTGATTTCTTTACAAAAACATGGGGAGTGGACTTTGTGGACACTGAAGTCACGCCTTCATTCTACCTCCCACAGATCACCAAGGAACATTTTGTATTATACCAACAGGAAATCACTCCGGTAAGAACCCAAAATTAGATGCATGTAGTACTAGGGGCCAGAAAGAGATTTTTAGATCCTTCTTGTAATTAGAGATTGTCCCTGTTAGTAGCCATCGTACAGTTAGCTGATAATTAATTTGCTCTTCAGTGCTTGTTGACTCTTCATTAGGCATTTCTTGTTTTATAATCTCAGTATTCATAGTGTGGAAAATGCTGTCTAAATTCTCTCTAGGCAATTTCATTTTTTCTTCATTTGTATTTCTGAATACTGCGCTCTGTACCAGGGCTTACAGTTCCTATTTATTCTTTCTGATTATTAATCCTTTTTCTGTAAGGATTGTTTAACGATTGGGCTCTACAGAACAACATAGCATTTTCAGACCTTTGCATCAAATGCAAAACATGACTATGTGCTGCAAGGCTTAGGGATTTTTTTTTTTAAGAGTCTCTAATGTAAACATTTATACGTGAAGTTCTTAAACTGTAAATAGGCCTATTATCTTGATGATTTCTTTTGTAACAGGAAAGTTTAAGCTACATCTAAGGACACCAGGACCAGTAGGAGACTTCTACAAACTCTTAAAATACAGGTGTCAGTAAGTATGTAGTATTCTTTCTTTTTTTAACTGAAGGAACTTGTAGAAGTCTCCCACTGTTTTCTGCTTCCTTGGTTTGTAACTTTCTTGTTTTTTTGCTGTTACAGAATTAGCTGCAGGAAGTGTTACTTATGTAAATCATAGTTAAAGTATGTGGGAGGGTATTGCCTGTAACTGAACTATTGCTGTTAGTTCACACTAACATTTAAAACGTATAAGAGCTCATCCGTTAGCGTGTAATGCAGTGACTGCGAAACGAAAGAAGGTTTTAGAAAGAGGGACCTGACACATGATGTAGCTTCTAGCAGAGATCTAGCTAACATCGGTGTTCTTTAGAAATGTAATTTCTCATCACTATGGTTTCTGGTGTTGTTTACACCTGTGGATAAAATTTGAAGCTCAGCCAGCGTGACGAGACAAGATACATGATTTCAGCAAGGTGGTCATTAGTAAGATGTGGAAGCAATTTCTACTTTGATCCGATTTAATTTAGCAGTGAAAAAGCATTCATTGTGTGTTAGTGTGACTTCTGAATTAGACAGCAAATAAATGTTTGGATATGTAATTGTAATTGCTCTATGGTTATATCTCATTATGTAGAGAGGTTATTACACCTTTTCAATAACTTTTGTGTTCATTTTCTCTTGAGATGTAAAGATACTGAAAAAACAACATATAGACCAAAAATTTCAACCTGTGTTAGCTTTCACCTGGACAAACATCATCTGAGCTTTTAAGAGGGAAAAAATACTATTGTGAACTTGTCAGAATTATTTGGCATAATGCAGTATGTTTAACTGAAAATGTTCTGAACGTCTGTTTCAAAGAAAAATAATCTTTTTAAAGCCTCAAAGTAATTCTTTAATATATTTTCTCTTTTACAGAGAGAGAAGGTTCATGAAAGATGCAAGAATATTTGTACTCCTAAAGATACCTTCGACAGGACTGTATTACACACCCACGGTACAGTCAAAGCCTTCCTTTAGTCGTTGAAAAGTAATTTCTTTAATGATTACTATAACGTACTGATCATCTCCTTTACTTGCTCAAGGGCCTCGTGCAAAAATAGCTGCTGGTGAACAGTAAGTGAAAACTCAGACATGGTTGACTAGAAGTATTTATGATCACTGCTGATATTTTATAGGTCAAAATGCTTGTGATACCTGCTTTTAAACTTTTCCTTGGCATGTTTGTATTCATGGCAGGTCATTATGTCCCTGGCAGCGTTTCCTTTTAACTTCTGTGTGTTTAAGATCCATTGAAACTGTTGCATCAAATTTTTAGCAGCTGTTGACTTTGCAGTGAAGAATGGCAGTGCTGGGCCATTCCTGTTCCTCTGCCATGAGGATCACAGAATGGCCAAGGATGGAAGTGACGTCTCAAGATGGTCTAGTCCAACCACCTGCTCAAGCAGGGTCACCTATGGGAGGACAGTGTCCGGTTGGCTTTTGAATTTATCCACAGATTGAGATTACACAACCTCTCTGGGCAACCCGTTTCAGTGTTTGACCACCCTCACAGTACAAGTGTTTCCTTGCGTTCAGATGGAATTTTTCTTGTATCAGTTTCTGCCCATTGCCTCTTGTCCTGTCACTGAGCACCACTGAGAAGAGCCTGCTCTGTCTTCTTTACACCCTCTCATCAGATATTTAAAAACATTGATAAGGTCCCCCCTGAGCTTTTCCAGGCTAAACAGTCTCAGCTCTCTCAGCCTTTCCTCTTGTGAAAAATGCCCTCGTCCCTTAATCATCTTTGTGGCCCTTCACTGGACTCACTCCAGTATGTCTAGGTCTGTCTTGTACTGGGGAGCTCAGAACTGGATGCACTGCTCCAGATGTCTCACCAGTGCTCTGTGGAGGGGGAGAATCACCTTCCCTCAACCTGCTGGCAATTCTCTGCCTAATGCAACCCAGGATGCTTTGCCGCAAGAGTGCACTGCTGGCTCATGGTCAGTTTGTGGTCTGCCAGGACCCCAGGTCCCTCTCTGCAGGGATGCTTTCCAGCCGCTAGACCCCTAGTGTGTACTGGTCTTTGGGGTTATTCCTCTCCAGGTGCAGGACTTTGCCTTTTCCTGTGTTGAACTTCATGAAGTTCTACTCTGGTCAGTTCTCTGGTTAATGTTTCTCTGATTACTGTTAGCAAAGACTACCTGGCAAACTTTTTTTGGTGTCCACAGCTGTAGCAAGGCTGAGTTTCAAGATTTTATGGAAGTAGTTCAGCTAGTATGAAACTAAACAAAGGAAGGCGAGAGACAAAATGAAAAAGAAAAGACAAGCAAAAGGAAAAGAAACACTCATAACCTGGAGCAAACTTTTAATACTTAATTTATTTTCTCAAAAATGTTAGCATAAAAGGGTTTATTTGCCAATCACTGTTTGATCAGGCTTGTCTATATCAATGTCTACAGGTAATGCAGCAAGAAGCTTCAGTAGTTTACTACTTTTGATCAAGTTCTTTCAATCAGCTTTCTTCCTCCTTTTCCATGCAAAAGGAAGTCCTTCTGTAGGGTTTCTCTGTACTTGGTGTTATTTTGGAATAGCTGTTCCTGAATGAGTCTGTCTGTGGCGCATACTGCAAAATAAAAGTTCCTTCTTCAGGCTTAAGCTTACTCCATTTTGAAAGAGGCTTTTGTTTTTAAAAAGAGAATGCTGTGTCACCAAAGTAACTGGGAGCTTCTTTTGTAGTTCCTAGTAGAAGCATCATTTGCTGAACTGAAACTCTGTGTTTTCTATAGTTTCTTTTGATGGTGTTGCTGGTCTTCCTCTAACTCCAGCCTGCAAGACTTGCCCTTTCGCTTGCATGAGAGTCGGTCTGTCCAAAGACTGAGGACAGCAGGATGATTCCTAGATTGCCTTTTGTATTTAGATATAAATAAGGTAACAAACAAATAAAGTAAGAACCAAAGAGGTGAGAGAAATGTGGAAGATAATGCTGATGTAGCACTTACCATATTTGTCAGGGACGAGTAGGCCGTCCAGCTGAGGTATGGGCTTGTTGTTTTTAAATTCGTGACCTTTTTTGGCCTCCAATGTGCCCCCTCTTCATGATGCACACTAAGTTAATGAGTAGGGAAGAAAAGGGGATTTTGGCTGAACCTTAAAAGTCTGAATTTGCCTTTTCTTCAAGTTCTGCTGGAGTACAATGATGCACCTCTTTTCCCAGCTCAACTATCTTACCTTCTGCAGTTGTCAGGTCAGCTTACTTCAAGGGAAGGGCCACTTCTGTGCTGCTTGCTCAGTGTGCTCGGGACTCTGTCCTGCCTCCTCATTCATTCTTCTTGCCAGACTTTGTGCATCCATTCTCCAAGTGCTGTGATTATATGGGCAGCTTCCATCTGGAGCATTAAATTGGGGTGATGTTAGAGCGACCTTTTACTGGCCCTTGCCAGTTGATTGAACAGCGCGTTAAAGAATGTGAAGTGCTAAGTAGATTGCTTTGTTTTCGCTGTCAAAGCAGCTGAATGTGAGCACCTTTGAATACTCTGAGCATGAGACCTAAACTACAAAGGAAAACAACGTGTTTTGAAGAATCAGAATATTTCAGGTTGGAAAGGACTTCAGAAAGTCTTTGCTGCAACTGCCATCTCAAAGCCAGTTCAGCTGTGGGGTCAGGCCAAGCTGTTTAGGGCTTTATCCAGACGGGCTTGAAGACCTCCAAGGATGGAGAGTATCTAGCCTCTCTGGGCAGCCTGCTCCAATGCTTGATTGTCCTCACGGTGAAAAAGGTTTTCCTCATGTTCAGTCAGAACCTTTTGTTTTAATTTATAACCACTGTTCCCTGTACGCCCACTGTGAGGAACCTGGCACCGTTGTCATGAAAACTTCCTCATAGGGTTTCATAGTGTTCAAGGTAATTGTTTTCCATTGTTTGCTCGTGAATGACTATTTGTATTTTGTTTAATTTTAGATAAATCCAGGACAGATCTGGAACAAGTACCTAAGGTATGGTTCCTGTGCACTCTAAGCTTTTATAAGGATTTCTCACATGTAGTCTTGAATATATGAATGTACTCTCTTCTTTGTAGAAATTTCGTCCAAGCTGATTACTTGAGCTGATTCTCAAGAGGATCTGCAGTGCTCAGAATTTACAACAGTCTACTTTTTCTTTCTTTTTGTTGTTGTTTCCTGTGGCCTTGATTTTTCTCTTACTTAAAGTAGAGTACAAATGCCATTAATTCTTTCATCTTTAATAACCTCAATCTTAAAACCTCAGAGCTGGGCAAGATTAGCCACTCTGTGTTCTAGGAGGAAAAGGAAACTGAAGAGTTTGATAGAAGCTTGAATACTGCATAGTGTTCAACTTAACATTAGGTTTAACTCCTTGAATCCGTGAGCAAAGCCCTCTTGCATACATGCTTGCAGCGTATATGATGTGGTCTTCTTGTGTCAGGTTGACAAAAGACACAACTCCAGATTCCGTTCAGTCTGAATAATTTTTTCTAGGTACATTAAGAAGTCAGAGTGTTAATATGGGTCAGCATCTCTGTGCCAGTCGTGAAATAGCTGTCAGTGCAATGTTTAAAGTCCAGGAAGCAAGAATGTTTGAGTGTGGTGTGATACTGCAGTCTATGTTGAACCTTTTAAAATTACACTTCATAAATACAGGGAAAAGGGTACTGCTATCTGCCTGGAAGCTCAAGGTTTGTACCAGTTTTGTCAAGTAAAAATAACGTTATCAGAGAGAATTTTAGATTAATAGTTATCAGAGATGGCAATGTTTAAAGTCCAGGAAGCAAGAATGTTTGAGTGTGGTGTGATACTGCAGTCTATGTTGAACCTTTTAAAATTACACTTCATAAATACAGGGAAAAGGGTACTGCTATCTGCCTGGAAGCTCAAGGTTTGTACCAGTTTTGTCAAGTAAAAATAACGTTATCAGAGAGAATTTTAGATTAATAGTTATCAGAGATGTGTAGTGTTAATGTTACATGTTACTGACTCTGTGACCAGCACGTTTGCTGCACTGTGCTAAAGGAGATCAACTTGAGGCTCTGTTCCCTCCCAGGCAACACTTGCTGCACCCTGACAGCTGGCTGGATCCTCAGTCTGGTAGAAGCTATGGCCCTAGAAATGAGCACATCAGCAGTAGGATGCCCCTGCTATTGAAGAACGTTTGCTCTGATCCTTTAGAGGACCCACGTTTAATGCTGCCTACGTTTTCACGCTCAGGATGTTTAGATCATCTTGGGTGCTTGATAACCTATGTAATTTTGGAGCTGTGACTTCCACTTTTAGGAAGATAAGACTTTGTCAGATCACACAAGCTTTTAAGATGTAAAGTAAATCGGTTATGAGGTCTGGAATGAACTTGTTTGCCTGGATAAATGAAAATTTGTTTTTTGAAAAATCAACAAACAAGGTCCCTGTTAGTTTCATGAGACAGGAGGTGTGTTAAACTGGGGAGGAAAATGTAGGGGTGAGAGAGGTGCATTTATTTCTTTTGTTTTTCTGTTTCAGATTTTTATGAAACCAGATTTTGCCTTGGAAGATTCCTTAACATTTAATGCCGTTTTACCATGGTCTCATTTTAGTACTGCTGGTGGAAAAGGAAATCGTGACGCAGCTTCCTCCAAGTTACTTCAAGAAAAGGTACAACTTCAATACAAGATGTCGTTACCCATCACAGCTGTTACTTACTACAGAGAAACTCCATTGCTGCTGTTCTGTACTGTTTGTTGAGACATTACTGTTGCGGGCTTTGTTATCTCTCATTTTATGTCAGGCTGCAGATTGCTAGTAAACAATACATCTCACTGAAAAAGAACTTTTTTCCCCTGCTACATAAACGTATCTAACAAATCTGGAAAAAAGAATCTGTATATGGCATAAAAATTGGCTCTTCATGACCACTAAAACTTAGTGAAGCAGGTATATATTGAGAACTTCATAGATGTGGAGCTGTTTGTAAGGGAGGAAGAGCAATTCCGTGAGAAGGGAAAGCTAGAGGTTGTACACTGTTTAAAACTATTGCTTTCTCACATCTCAGGAAAACTCCAGATTCAAGGCACTGTGGTTTCTGTGCTAAAAGAAATACTAAATCCTGAGGTTTTGTATGTCAGGAGCTTCCTCTTACCTTTTGTTGTCATGTCATCTGCACTCGCCCATTTTTGTATTTCACAAAGGACTTGAGTGCATTGGAGAGCGTGAAAGCAGAACTGTTTCTTTCATATTGGAAACTGAAGTCTTTACTTGGTCTTTTTTTGTTTGTTTGTTAATTGTGTAGTCACAGTGTAGAAAATCCCATAATGAATCATTTTAATGGTACAAATACCCACAAAATGCTTGTAGAAAATCTACGTGATTTTGGAGCCTGTTTTCTGACTTTAATTTTCCCTCCTGTTTCACCTACTAAAACTTCTAGGAGCTAGAGGAAAAAGAAAAAAAAAAAGAAAAAAAGTAGTGAGGTGCCTTAAGAAAAAAATAACGTGAGATCTTCTGGAAGATGTTTCCAAATTTCCAGGAGTTAGTCTTCCTGCTCTCCCTCCAGGTCAGGAGGAAGAGACAGGCTTTGCTGGAGGCTAACTTGATCCTTCATTGGGTTGTCCTCCACACCTAAAGTCGGAGGAATACTCTTTGGAGTTTCTTGTGGCAGTTGCTGTCTGAAGATGAAAAAGCAATGTCTGGCATATGCTTTAAACTCGCAAAGTGAGCCTGGCAGCAGCAGGATGGACACTCAACATGGACTTTGAGCGAAGGAGAGCCAGAGCCCTCTCTGATGCAGTGGAGGGAAAATAAGGCTTTGAATAGCTGTGAGCTGCGCTTCTTTGGAGAGGTGATACAAATAGGTAGAGTGAACAGTTCCGTTGCCTCCAAAGCCACATGCCTGATAAACAACTTATTGCACTGCTTCATGTTACTGAAATGGGCCCAAATTTTTTGTTTTACTTTTTAAAGGCTCTAAACTGTATGAAGTTTACACTTACAACGTGTAAATAGGCACCCTGGTGCCATAATTATCCTTAGCTCCAGGCACTATTTTTCAACAGGATTTGGAAAAATCTGCCTTAGGCACATGTACTTAGCAGCTTTTGGACTGCTGCTGATCTACTTGAACAACTTCCCCCTGACATTTTTTTCCTCCTTACCTCCTTCCATGTCTTGCCCTACAATGGAACTGTAAGCTCTTTGAGGCAGGTACTATCATTTTGTTCTGTTTGCTCTACCTCGCTCAACATAGTGAAGGGACCTGGGGCATCTGGTTGGTACAATCACATAAATAAATGATTGTAATAAACCTTTCTCAGATCCCTGTGTCACAGTCTGTCTCAGCTTTTCCTATGGGCTAGGTGTGTCACAGCTGTTTGGTAGAGGATGTTTTTGATTAAATGTATTACAAAGAAGATGGGTTTGCATATTGTATAAATCCCCAGCATTAAATACATGCAGGATGAAAATAACTATAAGAAGGAAACATTCTCCAGCTGATTTTCTTTCCATCTCTGGATGGGCCTTTTGAAATTCAGCATGAGGTTTGAGTGCTTGGCACCTCTTAGAAACCAGGTCATCTGAGTATCAGCATTCAGATGAGCATCCTAATGCCTCAGTCCTTTGAGTTTGCATATTCAGCATAAGCCAGAACGCAGAGCTTTTACAGCTCAAATAATCAGGCCAACCCAATGGTCTGGTAACTGTTCAACATAGAGAATTTGAATTTCAGGTTCTAAACATGTAGGCATACTCTGTCTCTGGGAATCCCACAGTGCCTGTGCACATGAAATATGTTTAATAGGAACTCCAACTGGTTGGCAAAAAAACAACTGCAGCCGGAGATATCCTGAGGATTTTTCTACAAAGAAGATGCTACAGCCTTTTTAAATGAACAGAGCCATTCCAAAGCCATGTCATCAAGTGTAGTGGAGCTGTATCTTTAGCAACTTCAGTGCCCCAAAGCACATAGCATATTTGCTTGTGTATACTCTTCTTACTTGCAAGCCAGTATCCAGAGCTGTCTCCTGGTTAATGGCCATATCGTAACAGTGTCAGTGTGCAACCATGTGGTACAAAATCTTGGGTATTTGAAAATTATTTGCTTTTCTACCTTGTAATTTTCAAGCAGGAGAGGCATCAAGTCAGCTTTCCCAAAGTGATTTTGAGTTCATTTAAAAACAAATGATCAAACCACAATGGGTAGTTATTTGCTTGCTAATCTGACAAAGGGTTTTAATTTTTATTAGCAAAATTTCCTTGTGATACAGTAAGACAAATACCCTGAAATTAGATTTGCATGGAGATAAACTTGCCAAGTCATAACAACACTGTTCGTTTTTCTTCCTCTGTCCTCTTTCTAGCTGAGCCATTATCTGGACATTGTGGAAGTCAATATAGCTCATCAGATTTCTCTGCGCTCAGAAGCATTTTTTCATGCAATGACCTCTCAGCATGAGTTGCAGGACTACCTCAGAAAAACCTCCCAGGCTGTAAAATTACTTAGAGAGAAAATCTCCAAAATTGATAAAGTAATGTGTGAAGGATCACTTCGAGTTTTAAGACTCTCACTCACCAGAAATAACTGTATAAAAGCATACAATAAATTGAAGTTAATGGCTACTGTACACCAAACACAGCCCACAGTACAGTTGCTGCTATCTACTTCTGAGTTTGTTGGAGCTTTGGACTTAATAGCAACAACACAGGAGGTGTTACAGCAAGAGCTTCAAGGCATTCACAGTTTCCGGTAGGTAACCATCTAGGAAATTAATGAAATGCAGGAAGAGCTAGAATGTGTTGAGCACATTATGTTGGCTGAAGGGGTTTGTTTTACCTTTGTTTGTTCGTTCTTGGAGGACTTAGTACAAAAGGTACAAAATGTAAGTGTGGCATAAGCAGTGTGACTAATACATGTGCTAGAGATAATTTTTTTTGGGGGGGGTGGGGGAAATGAACTTTTAACATCTAGATGCTTTGTACTCCATTCTTGTCTACAGGTGGTTTAGGGGTGCAGAGATGAGAGCCAAGCAGTGGCTGGACCTTCATCTTGCAGGGCTTGTAGCCCACAGCTGAGAGATGGTTTCCAAGTGGTGGTCTGTAATCCTCGTGCATGCAGCACCCCAGAGATACAGTTCTTGCTACACAGCTCCACTGCGGGCCACTGTCTTTAGTGACTGACCTAGGTGTTATAGGAATGTGCACGGACTGTGTGTTGAGTAGGTCGGCCTCCAGCCTGTGCTTGTGCTGGAAGAAGCTTTGCAAGCAAAAGCCAGTGCAAAGCTATCAAACCATGGCTCAAAATGTGGTTTGAGGTTGACAACTGGTCAGAAGGGATGTGTTCAGCCATGTCTGCTCTCGTGGAGAGCTGTATTTACAGGGCCAGGGGGTGCTTTCTCTTGCTCCATTCGACTGAGAAATCCAGTTCTGTGAGCTGCTGAAGTTGGGAAGGGAAGAAACAGGGGGAAGGTGCTGCCCAAGCTGCTGTTGCTACTGTTTTTTCACCCATGTTTGCTACAGTGATGGGAATTAGTGAGTCCAAGGTCCTGTGCTGGCTGTTTCTGTTAACAGTGGATTCTTAGAGCTCCACTTGGGAGATGCCGCTGCACTGTCCTCTGTGATATGCAAGAGTATTACTACAGTAGAATCCTTTTAGCTGATGTAAAATAAGCTATCATAGCAGTTGTATACAGGATAAAAGTGTCATATGCAAAGCTGCCACTGTGGTACGATGCTGGCAGAAGTAGTATATGTTAAATCAGCTCTGAGACTTGCATCAGCCAGTTGAGGAGCTGTACACTTAGTTTTAAAAGTTGATGCTGGGATCTTTTTTTGTTTTGTTTAGAGGTCATGTGGTTCCTGCAACCTGGTGGTTCCCAGCTTGCATAATAAAACCATGGCTGTTGCTCAATAACGGTAACATGAATGTTCAGAACTTCATACGGTTACGTCTGTTCAGATGAGCTCCTCTTCTAACACCACTTCTAGCTGATTCGGAAAAAGACTCAAATTTTATGTAGAAAAGATCTCAGAAAAAGTCTTTTAAAAAAAAATTACATTTAAAAAATAATTTTTTTTAAAGAGCTAATAAACTATTGGGAGGAGAGTTGTTAGAAGCTGTTAGTCTTTTCCTTTTAGCTTAGATGGTCCATCTTCAGACACCTCAGTGCAGTTTCTTTCCTCTTTATTGTTCCTGCTCTCAACAACTTGATTATGGTGCACAGCCCTTGACTGAGTCACATTTGCATTTACCTTGATGATAGTGAGTATAATTCTACAATCCTGTGACAACATCAATTAGGATTAGTTGTGTTTTGCAATCAAGTAACTGCCATGCAACATCAGCAGAGAGTGCAATTCTGTTGTCATTGTGATTAGTATACGTGATGTCCCAAGAATGTGCCATTATTTTAAAATTACACTCTGATGTGGAGCATATTTGCAGGTAAATATTCATCTTGTCTGTAAAAAGTGATTTCTGTGAATAACGCTCAGTTGATTGGTTTGGTAGCATTAAAAATAGTGATGGGAGTGGGAAATGTCCCCTCTGCTTAGGACATTAAAGGTTCAGAAAGGTTAGTTAAATGCAACCTAAGTCATCATCCCTATCAGAGATGCAAGTGCAGTTGAGAAGCCCGGCACAGTTGTTCCCAAGTCTCACAGTGGCCTGTGTGTATAGCGTGTCTGGAGAACTAACATGCAATGGGAAGGTGGAGATCTTGATAAAACTTCTCAGTAGAATGTTGTGTTTTTAAAAATACATAAAATTTAAAAAAAAATGTAAATTGATGCCATACACAAATACTTCAGCTTTTTCCAAGAAATACCAAATGGATGTTCTTGCTTTGTTCTGAGCAAGAATGCTGCAGTTGTCAAGTGAGTTAAATACCTGATTTATTTTAAGAAGAGATTAACTTCTAAATCAGTATCTCATTTTTCTAAAAAATTAGTATCTCTTTTTTTCCCTAAATAATTTGTCTCTTATTTAAAAAAAAAAACAAACTTGTTGCGTTAGTGTTGTGCGTGGCAGCTTGTAGAATTTGCTTTTCAACAGACAGCTTTAAATTGAGTCATGTAGCAGAGTCATTCAGTGTAAAGCAGTAAGAAAACTATTCAGATCATCCGTTTACAAAAATTATTCTCCTCTTGTCATGCTATACGCAGGAAAAAAACGTTATTTGATTCTAGTTATAGCAAAAAATGAAAGCACCTTAATGGTGCTGTGAAGTAATAAATTGGTGTCTTTAGTCTAGGTTAATACACCCAGTGATTATATGTATCAGTCATAACTGTATGATTATTGCTTGCTACTGCTATAGGATAGAATTAAAGTTTTGGAGCTCTTTGTCCTTTTCAAGTTCATCTTTTTAATTTTACAAAAAAAAAAAATTGTTACGTTAACTAAATTTCAGATCTGTTCTGCCAGTTTTTACATTGTTTTCACAATCTTTGTTGGAGTGATGGAGATCTGGTGATTTTTTTGCACAGGTATGCTGGCAAACCACAGATGCCTGGTAAAATAGTTCTCATCTGTGTAATTTAAAAGAATTTTTACCCTGCACTCGTAATTTTACATAAGAGAATTGTAGTATTCAGTCACTGAAAGGACCTGTTGTGTGACTGGTACCTCTTAAGAGATCATTGCCACGGTGTTTCGCTGGAGTATGAATTAAGGTTTGACTTATTCCTGCGTGTTTCAGGGTGGAGTGATTTTTTTTGTTGTTAGAGGCTAGAACATCTCGGGTGAAGTGGTGGCAGCACGTGCTGGGAGCTCTTGTTGGACATTTCCATACCTGAGGTTTGAGAGAGTAGGTTACGTTGTGTTTCAGCGTAGTTAAGCACAGTTACAGAAATAATTTACTGAAGAGCATCTTTGTGCTTACCTAAGTAAGAGCCTTTGTGTTGTGGGTGTTAGTCCTGCATTAAGTTTTGCAACTCGTCATTACATTGCAAATAATAATCTTTAATTTTTTTCTGTTGGGTTTGTTTTGAAATGTCCATGATGCAATTGGCTTGGATTTTCTAAAGGCCATTTTAGCTTAAATTAGATATTTGAAATGTATCCACTTTGTCTATTCCAGCCAATTCTTGACCAACAATTTCAAAAGCAGACATGTTCCTGGTCATCTTAAAATTAAAAAAAAATTAATCTGCTTAACTCGGATCCAGCAAGGTTCATTCAGTTCAACTCAGTGCTGGCCACGTCGGCTTCTGCATGGAGCAGCTACACTGGCATCATGCTTCCTCGCACCCTGGCACTTTGCCCTGCGTAGGCTGCCCACAGGTCCTGTGGGCTTCGCATTGGTACAGCAGTGCTCCTACCAGGGAGTGCTGAGACATTTTTGCCACTCTACGCGAGCTAACGGTCCAGCTACACCAGCACTGGATTAAAGCCAGTGAGCCATGCAGGTTCATCCTCCCTATTTTGTATCCAGGTTTATCTAAAATATCACAGCTCCTGTTAATTCTCATTGACAAAATGTCTGTCTTCTTTTTTTTTTTTTTTTTTTCCTTCCCCCCCAAAAAGAAAAAGCAGTCTGATTTTCACAGATACTTTGTGCTCTTAGCTGTCGGTGGAAGTTGGAAAGCTTGGAGTGTTTGCCATCTCTGAAATTCCCATTTTTAATTTTACTCTGCTAAAAGTTTCTCTAGCTGCACAACATTTCAAGACTGATCGGCACTTCTGACATGAGAAATTCCCTTGCGGTTCTGTATGACAACAGTCCACAAAATATGGTTTAAAAATCTGCAATACATGGAAAAAGTATTTTTAATTTAGAGTAGCATAAAAATGGCAAATTTGAAAACCCTTCTGTGTTCTCTGAAAGCCATCCTGTAATGTAAAGCTATTACTGTATCTCAGTCATGTGAATTAAATCTGTGACCATATCAAAAGCTCCAATGTTTGAAGTGGAAGAACTTGTGGACTGATGAGCTGAGGAACTGGACGAGCAAAAGAAGGATTCTTTCTTTTTAAGACCTATATACTTACAAGCACTGAGTATTCTTGGTACTGGTTCATTTCATTGGGAAGATAGGTACTCGGCACCTTCCAAAAAAAAAAACCCCAAAAAACCAACCCCACATGCAATTTTTACCCTCCATCAATATTCAAGTCCATATGTTTTGCTGCAAAGTGACGGTGCCTCTGAAAAATGCTCTAAGAAGTGAAAGTTTTCAGCCTCCCATTAAGCCAGCGTTGATTGCATGGAAATTACCTGCTGGGTGGTTATTTTCTTCAACTGTGAACTAATGATTCATTTTCAGGTTGATTATTTAGCTCATATCTCAATGGCTGTTTTTCTTAGGCATCTTGGCTCACAGCTTTGTGAACTGGAAAAGCTGATAGATAAAATGATGATTGCAGAGTTTTCAACTTATGCTCGCAATGATTTAAATAGACCCCTAGAAGATGATTGCCAAATTCTAGAAGAGGTATGTCTGTTATTGAAATAAACTGTCTGATGAATATGTTTGCATCTTTAACATACTTAATTAGCACCAACTAATTCACTCAGGTCCCTAGTAGCAACATTATAATTTTACACTATTTCTCTTCTCATCCAAACCTCTCCCCGCCCCTTTTTTTTTTGTGCTTGATAAAATAATAATTGTAACTAAACTCAGGAAACTGCAATCCAGTCCTATTTTATTTTTTCAAAATAATCAGTTCTCTTTTCTCTGAATAAATGTATACTGAGTTCACTTCATGAACCTCAACATGTAAGTAGAAAAGAACATGACTCTCATATCTACTTGACTGTAAAATTTCAGTTTTGCAATGAAAGCTGACAGCTGCATGTTGTTCTCATTCTGTCTCCCTATGCATTTATGGGTGCTTATATCAAGCATATGGTTGCCCTGAATACATGCTTCATTTGCAGTATGTGTATATATATTCCTCTGAAGATCATAAACATCTGAAGATTAAGCTATTGTGATTGCTTTCTAGGCAGGAAAAGATTTTTCTGGATTTTGCCTGTACTATTCTTCAGTAATTGCTAGACCCTATTAACTGTTTAGTCTTGTTTCATCCATGGGTTTCATGAAATATAGTGAATGGCAATAGCACATGAATATTCCCATTTCTGCCCTATAGTTTCTTCGCACCTCCGTGCTGCACCGTGATAGCCTCTCACTTGTGCTGGTGCAATTGTATTTAGTGCTTGGGGTAAGGAAACTCACTAATCTTTAGAAATATCCATGTTTTTAAGCACAAGTGGTTGAGCACAACTGAGGAATAGGCATGAAAGGGGCTGGGAGGAAGGGACTCCGCTAGCTGGTGTTGCCGCAGGGAACTTTGTATAGTTAAATCGTGGCATTAGTCTCAAGGCGCTGGGCTGATCTAAATCCTGTTCACTGTGTGTTTGATACATGAACTTTCTTACTGCTGTGCAATTTCTTAAAATGGTTTCTTGTCGTCACCTTGATATTTTTAGTGTGGTTTTTTTATTTTCTTTTTTCTTCTTGATAGGAAAGACTTGTATCACTAGTGTTTGGACTTCTAAAACAAAGAAAGCTAAATTTTTATGAAATATATGGAGATGAAATGATTATTACTGCAAAGAACATAATTAAACAGGTAAGCTAAACACTTCTAACGTATCTAACAAGGTTGCCTCAACTCCCTACAAATTATTTTTTAAGTAGTTGAGAACAGCTGTGATGAAGTTTTTTGGTGGCTGATGGTCTCTCATTTAGAGCAGCTAGGCTTGCAGACACTAAGGACTTCCTGAAGCACAGAGGTCTTTTTGCAGAAAAGACCTTCTGGAAGGAGCAGGTAGCACAAATACAGTAGATCACAGCTTTCTCTGTATAATTACCATTGTTCTGAATACCCTGATTTTAGCTTATTTTTTTTTCTTTCTCTTAACACACAGCTTTCCCGAATAGTATAGTTGTGTCATAACACTGTGTTTCAGAAAAAAAAAAAAACAAACCCCCAAAAAACCCCCAAAAAACAAAACCAAAAAACAAAACCACACCAAAAAGCCCACCCCTGCCCCAACCCTCCAAAAAACAAAACCCCCAGGTTCTTGGTGTAAATACATAAAAGAAAATCAACAAACTTGCCAGTTGAAATAATTGAATTCCCAACAAATGCTACAGAACGCGTTGCTTGCCTGAATGTTAGCAGAGACCTAGCACAGGCACATGATAAAAGGTTGGAAAACATCCTTGCCTTTTTCTAAGAGAGCAAGGTGAGGTAATGAAGAAGGTAGAAGTGCTTGCCTGTAAAAACTATTTAAAAAATGAATCCTTGTCCAAATTGCTGTCATTGTTTGCCATTTAAGGTAGTGTGTCTATCTTTTCAAACCAAAAATCTTTGTAGATAAAACCAGCTAAAACCAACGAATGAACAAAGTTTAGATGACTTCTTTGGGGAAAAATGCGTGGAACCTTTTGGACAGTAACATGATGGCTTTTGTTTGCAAACAAAAACTGTGGACTGAACTTTGAGTGTGTGTTTGGTACTTTTAATTTTACTCATCTTGTTTGTTTGCATGCATATGTGAGAATATTGTGCAAGGGGTGTTTTTCTCCCCTAAAGATATGTGATTATTTCAGGAGTCATGTTCTGATGCGTTATGAGCCACCTCTGGTTTGTATCTCAAAGGCTGGGAGATAGGCAGGTGGCGGGTTTGCCAGCAGATGAAGACAGTCTCTCCTGTCCTCGTAGTATAGCGTGCTGTTCAGAGCTGTGTTGTGAACCAGTTTGGGAACCCAGCTTTTAAAATTTTGGAGGAGGATTATTATTATTATCGGCATCATAATTCTTATTATTAGAATTTTGTTTTAAGCCAGATTGGCTCCCCCAATCCACTTCACATTGCAGCCCCACGGTTCTGTTGATCTGGTTGTGCGGGGTGGGTGTAGATAACAGAGGCCAATGTTGCTAGTAAGTATTCTGGCAGAATTAGAAGACCAACAGTGATGTGTGCAACTGCACCACCACTTCTTGTAAGGACTTGGCAGTGATGCAAGCTCCTTCTGACTTGACCCCAATACAATTTAAATCAGGTTAAGCACCCCTGCCCCTAGCTGCTTGTTCTCTCCCCACCTGATGGGATGCTGGGCTGGGTCATTGCCCTGCCCCCTGAAAGATCAGCAGAGGATGGCAGTGAGCACTACTTTCTAGTCATGCTGTATTACTGTAAGCCTGGAAAAACAAGAGCGTACAGCTGTGTGCAGCTGCTCTGGGCCTTCATGTAAGGTGTAGCACCAAAAAAAAAAAAAAAAAAAAGAAAAAAAAAGCATGAATAAATAACACCAGGATAAAACTGTTCATCTGCCCGGCAGTCTCCAGTGGCTTTTCACTTACCGATTACCGATTGTGTCGGCAATCATGAGGAGACATTTTTTCCTTTAAATTCTCTGTTTAGTTGGATAATAGGCAGGTAGTGCTCCCTGTTTTCCTCTCATTCTTGATAATAAAGTGCTTTTCCCGTTCTGCTGGGAATATTTGTCTTTATGTTGGATTTTTCAGGTGTCACCTCTGCTTAGTAATAGACGAAGTTTAATCAACTTCCAATGTAAGTTTCTGTTGAATAGGGAAAATAGACAGGATCGGAGTGTTTCTGTACGGTTTCTGCAACACGTTTGCATTGTGGCCTATTGTCTCAACTCTTGGAGATATTTTTCCTTAATGAAGGAAACTGTTTCCTTCCGACATCTCAGATGTGCTTTCTGTTCAAATGCATTGCTGGGCTGTTTTGGTCAGTACTTTAGTAGCTCTATATTGCCAGGCAGGTGAAAGAGCAGAGGTTTGTAAGCACTGAACACACAAGAACAAGGTCTGCTTTTAAGAAGCTTCCGTACTGACCACCTTATTCAAAACATAGGTAAAATCCATGTAGCTTGAGATGGCGGCCATCAGTCACCATTTGGATTGTACACATTCGCTTAAAGGCAAATGACTCATTTGATCAGGTTATTGATTGACATTTGGGAGAAAACTCCTAATTCAGTCTAAATAGTTGATTTGTACCTAGGGCTTACAAGTCATGTGAAAAGAGATCAGTGAACAAATTGCCGTAAAACAGTAGATAGGTTTGGAATGCAAATTGATTGTTCTGGAGACGTGAAGAAACTGGCCAGTTTTGTACCAGTTGAGTAGCAAATGTCCTTGAGGAAAAGCCACAGCCTAGCAATAAAGATGTGGAGAAATCTAGGGACAGAGGCCGGCGGTGCTCTGGAGGTGAAGAGGACAGACAGACAGAGAGACAGCAAATACCATGTCTTCTAGGAGAGCAGTTGAAACGGGGTCTGCCTTAACAGTTGAAAGCACAGGACTGTAGGTGTGCGCTCCCACGCTTCCCTGGTGCTGTTCCTTCCAGTTTAGGTTAGATCGCAAGTCCTGTATTTAAAGCTGAAAAGGAAGTCAACTAACATTTTCCAAAGTCAGTCACTTTGGAAGGGAGAAGAATATGGCTTCTATTCTTAAGTACCTGACCTGAGAGACATTTTTGAAATGGTGCTTAGCATCCATGCTCAGAAAAGCAGGTCCCTTTGAGATGGAGCCAGTGTGCCCTCCAGAGCTTAGTACACAGTTGGGAATGTTCTGATGATCTGTATTTTGCAAATAGATGTTTGGGGGTGTGGTTTTGGGGGTTTCTTTTGGGTTTTTTGTTTGTTTGTTTTTAGAGAAACAAGTTATTGAATGATACCAATATGCCTTTCCTTTGTTTTACTTTTTCTTATTTAACTTGAGGATTATTGTGTGTGTTATGAAACTCAGCAGCAGTTAGAAGGAAGCTAAGATCTTCTTTTGTTTTGTTTTTTCCCCTTTAAATTTGACAGTGTGTGGTTAATACGGTATCGCAGATAGAAGAAATAGATACAGAAGTGGTTGTTAAGTAAGTATACAGCCAGATTTTTTTTTTGGTGGTGGGTGGGGATAGGACATGGGTGGTTTTTAGCATAGATAAATTTACCATTCTAATTTTTGCTTAAATTTCCCTATAATGAAGGATTATTCTTCTCTTTCAACTTCAGCCTCTGCTTCTGTCTACCTCTGAGAGTATTGTGTATTCCCCTTCTCGTTCAGATTCTAATGTTACCTTAAATTAAGCTTACCTTTAAAAATAAATACTGAAAATCTGTGCATCTCATTGCATGAAGCCTAAACTACTGTATTTAGGCATATATCTCTTAACTACTTGAAAGCATTTCCTGTTGTTATCATCTGGGATTTTGTATTAAAACATGTCAGTAGTTTCAGTACCTCCCACATGAATGAGAATAGGAGCTATCCAGAGAGGAGACCAGAGAACTTCAGACCCAAGAAATGGGTGGGCAGGAACCTCATAAAGCTCAACAATGGCAAATGCCAAGTTCTTTGTCTCGGTAGGAGCAACCCTATGCAAGAAGAGAGGCAGGAGCAGGCTGGCTTCAGGGCAGGATTTGGTGGTCCTGGTGGAGAACTCCTTGGCCATGGACCAGCAGTGTGTCCTTGCAGCTGCAGCCTGGGCCATGTTAGCATAGCCAGCAGGTCAAGGAACAAGACAGACATTGAGATCCAGCAGAGGCCACTGGGCTGGTTGGAGGCTGAAGCACGGAATGTAGGAGGAGCAGTCAAGGGAGCTGGGTCCCCTTCCAGCATGGGGAGGGGAAAGCTCGGGGGAGAACTGCCCACGCTACCCCATGGGAGGGTTACAGCGGAGCTGTGGGTAGAGCCAGGCTCCTTTCAGAGGTGTGCAGGGGAAGGACAAGGGGCAGTGGGCACAAGAGGGAAGATGAGAAGTGCTAGTTGAATCTTAGGAAAAATGGGTTCCCTATGAGGATGGTCAAACACTGGAACAGGGGCCCAGAGAGGCTGTGGGACGTACTCAGGCTTTGACTGGACAGGGCCCTGAGCAACGCGATCAAGTTGGACCTGCATTGAGCAGGAGTTGGACAAGGCACCTCCAGAGGTCCCAGCTCCAGAGGCCCCTCTGCCAGCATGTATGATTCGTTTGGCTCAGCAAAGGGTTACCCCAAGATAACAAAACCAGACCAGCTGATAAAGCAAAGTGAGTGGCAGAATCTGCATGAGATTCACACCCAGATTGGGAAAAGACTGGGCACAGGGTCATTTTTAAACGTTGGGTATTTATTCACCATTCTCCAATGTTTACTGTTCTGCAGTTGGGTCCTAACTGTGTACTACAGGGTTTAACTTTTGTTCTATCAATGACTTTTCTGCCCTTTGCCACAAACAGCTGACTTGCACTTTAATAGCAGAAGTGGTCTCATTGCAATGCAACAAAATGGGCTTAATAACATGGCTTTTGTAACACTTGCAAAAATAATTTCTTTTTTTTTGTAATCTTATCTTTTTCACGTGATTTGTGAAAATGTTATTAACCCCCCTCCCTTGCTGGTATCACATACTTTCCCCAGGGAAAAGAACATTATGCCCTGGAAAAACTAAATGGTAAATGGGAGGCTTTAATTTTTTTAATATGATTTATTTTTATATACCTCCTTCCCCATTCCACTTGCATACATTGTGTCGATGATGACTGTTGTTCAGGTGATGTCTGTTGTCTTGTCTCATAAAAATCTACATGGTGTTCCTTATATTTACAATTCCATTTAAAGCATGTTTTTTTCTTTATGTGCCAGTAGGCATCATGGCCAGTAAACATTTGCTGTTTACTGAATACCGCTCTGTTTTTTAGGCTTGCAGACCAGATGAGGATGATGAATTTTCCTCAGTGGTTTGATTTACTGAAGAATATTTTTTCTAAGTTTACCATCTTCCTCAAGAGAATAAAGGTAAGACACTCATTTCCCAAGAGCTTCACGTAGTTCAGACATGAAACGGAATTAAGTTACTTTCCACTTGAAGTCTTAAGGTGTTTGTTTTGCTTATAGAGTTTAAACTTTTGATTGAAAGAAGGATATGTGAATATCGGCATCCAGGGCAAAAATGATTATTGCTAACAAAGAGAGCAGTGGGAAGGAGATAATACCTCTTGTTGTGTGATTACATCCATTTCAGGCTGCTAGGGATTAGGACAGAACTTTTGTATGTGTTAGATTGCTCCAAATGAGGTTTCTTTCACTGTTCTCAGAAACATCTGATACTGGTTACCATCAAAGACGGATGAGTCTGCCTCCGAATGCTAATTACACAACAGAAAATAAAGCCAGGATTTAGTTTAATTTGTGGGTAAAAGAAGATCTCTTTCTAGCGCAAGCTTGTGGCACAGGGTTTTGGGTTTTTTTGTAATAAAAGTTATATTTGATTCTAGGCAACGCTAAATACTATCCGTAGCGTGGTTTTCTTGGTTCTAGACAAGAACCAAAAAACCAGAGACCTGGAGGACACCTTACAAAAGAACTCTGCTAAAGACAGTACGGTGGACACAGAAGTGGCTTACCTGACTCATGAAGGCATGTTTATAAGTGATGCGTTCAGTGAAGGGGACCTTCCGCCTGTAGCAGCTGACACTACCTCTCAAAGAAACACTTCCCCAAACAGTGAGCCCTGTAGCAGTGATTCAGTCTCTGAACCAGAGTGCACTACCGATTCCTCATCCAGCAAAGAGCAAACGTTGTCTTCTGTTACTCCAGGGGGAGTAGAGATGATGTAAGTAAATGTGCTGCCTTCTCAATTTTGCAACGTGTCAGAAACAAGGTGTTAGGTGAAGGCGGTTGTTTCTGATGATACAGTACAAAAATTACTTTGGAGGAATGTGCTTTTCTAGGTAAGTGAAGTGGAATGGCTCTCCACCTTCACCCTTAGAGACTGCCATGAGACTGTGCTGTCCCCAGTTTACCTTTGTTTAATTTTTTTGCCTTGCTTTCACCTCTGTGTGTAGTGGTACGGGTACTGATTATGTCACCTCTTACAGAAAAGGGCCCCTTCTCTATCTGTTCTGCTGGGGACCCCGCTTCTGTAGAGAGCAGGAGAGATGCAAGTCTAGCCTACATGAAAGACAGATTGTTTGTCATGCCTTTAGCAGGCAGAAGCATCTCTGTTCCCTGTCCATGTTCCCTATGGCTATTTTTTCTGTTGTTTTTTTTTTTAAGCTGGCTTCATGGAGTACACCATGAGAAATTCTAGAGAAAAATCTGCTGTTCGCTGTCAACTATTTGACTTGTGTGGTTAAATAAATCCATCTCAGTGCTTTGTTAACATAGGCAGTGCTGCTCTGTGGTGCTCCAGACTCCAGAGTTGTAACCTTTTTGGCGTCCTTTTATGTGTACCTTATTTATGGCTGGAAGTCAGAGCTATCTTTTTAAAAGAACCAGGCATAGTGTCTGTGGGACTCAGGCCTGAGCCGCTTCAAAAGCCAGCATGTCTGGATACAGAGTTCTATGAAGCAAAATTGAAATACCACTTGTTACCCTGCTGAAAGGTGGAAGATAGCAAGTGGCCTGCTCGCTTTAACTCTAGTCTATACTTGTGTGTTTAGGCAACTGTCAGTTTTGATTGAGACCTTCTTTCTCAAATGATAATGCTGGCTGAAGGAGATTGCTTTGTGCACAGAATATTTATTTTAAATCTAATGCAGGCCTCTGTATGTCTGAACATCCATCGTACGCTGGAAGAGAAATGCAATGTGAAGAGGAGTCCAGGGTTACAGTGAGGAACAGGGAAGGAGAAGGGGGTTGGATCCGAACTGGAGCACTTTGCCAAGTTTGCTAAAAATATGCCACCTAGCTAGAGCTCTCGAGCAATAAAGTTGTTTCCGAGGCTGGTTGCATAACTTTGTTCTAAAATGAACTTGCTTCGTCCCTCTTCTGGTTTTCTTTGCACCTCTGCTCTGTGTTTGGAGCAGGCTAATAAAATTACACAGTTACAACAATGTTAGCCCAATTGCTGCTGTGTAGTATCCTGGGTTTTCTCTCTCTTCTCATACGGTCAGTCCCTTGAGCAGCCACACTGGACCAAAAGATCGTTATCTTAACTGATTACATGAATGGTAGAGCTGTGCTACGGACTAGCCTCAAAACAGTAGACAAATCGCAAAAGGTTTTTTAAAAAGCATCAACTTAGGAGCCTGAAGTCTAAAGAGCTAGTAGAATGACAGTCTATAGATTAAGGTAGTGGGGAGTGCAGAGTATGTATTTTAGGCTCTACGCTTGCATTGGAAAAAAAATGCTGTGTTTTATCTATCATACGCTTGTGATGCTCAAGTGTTACAGGAGCTGGGTAAATTTTAGCTCAGTAAATGTTAATAATACTTATTGTATTAGTAATGGCTGTATCGTATTTTCTCTTAGACCATTAATAGCAATTAGAATGTGGATTTAAAACAAAATGTAAGGATGTGCAGCTGTACATTTGTTACAGGGACTGACATGACATTGACAGCAGCTTAGAAGATTCCATCTGTACAAAGTGACTTTGGTGATTAAATGAGTGTCTGCATTTGACAGTTGCTGCAAGGCTCTTTCTTCCTTCAACCTGTGAGCAGAAATACTGGGGTTTTTTTATAAATTGATGCTCAACCAACTGATTCTGTCATTTGCAGGATCAGTGATGACATGAAACTGACTGACCTGGAACTGGTCAGGCTGGCAAACAATATTCAAGAGTTACTTTATAATGCCTCTGATATCTGTCATGATCGTTCAGTCAAGTTCCTCATGGCAAGAGCAAAGGTAAGGAGCTTGGGTCAGACTGCTGTTGGTGTCTCATCCTTAATGAGAATTTACTCCCAAGTTACTGGTTTAATGAGTGAGAGTTCTGAAATGGCGTTCTCAATTGAAATTAAGTAATTGTTCCTGCTGCCACAGGTGCTTGATGTTAATGCCTAGAGCACACAAGCATTACCATATCATGTCATTGTAAGGCTATGTGGGTTTCTGCTACTTTTTTTTTTTTCTTTTTAATATTCTGACTTGCTGTCTTGGAAGTCCATGCAGAGAATGCATATCTATGACAAGGTAGATGCTTGCACTACAATCTGCCTTCCGTGTCGCATGTGGGGTTAAATAATGTGCTTCTTAAAATACTAGTAGCCCTCAGGCATGCTGACTAGTTATTTCTTTACATCTCTGAATTTTTGTGGTGTTATGTCTCCTTACAATGGTTTTCTTTGCATATAGGATGGCTTCCTAGAGAAGCTGAATTCCAATGAGTTTGTTGCTCTTTCTCGCTTGATGGAAGGCTTTATCTTGGATACTGAGCAGATCTGCGGCAGGAAAAGTATGTCCTTGCGAGGAGCGCTTCAAAGTCAAGCCAATAGATTTGTGAATAGATTCCATGAGGAGAGGAAGACGAAACTAAGGTATCTCTGGGTAGAAGATCTTTGTGTTCTTACGTGAACAATTTTATCAATCATATGCCAGGCAAACACAATCTTTTGTGGCCTAGAACACTAGTAAGCCAGTTGTGCTTAAGAGCAGGGGGTGAAAAAACTGTATTAAAACCTAATTATTTTCAATTGGTTTAGACTTTTAATGTTTTCATAACTTAATTTCTTCAAACTGGATTGTTCTACAGTTACCTAAATAAGGACAGTAATAGCTAAAGGAAGTACTCAAGACTGACATTGAAGGGCAGGATTGCTCTGTCTCAGGGGTTAAGTAACTTCAGGATAATTCACTTCCAACTGTTTTTTAAAAAAGAAAAATAACAGTCACAAATCCAAAACCAGAAAAAAAAAAACCCCAACCCAAAAAACCTCCAACAAAAACAACAATCAAAAAAAAAAAAGCAAACCACTTGCGGAACAGCCTTCCCAGTAACATATATCAAGTCTTTTTGTTCTCATCCGTTAAAAGCTCTTAAAATTCCAGTATTTACACATTACTTCAGTGGCAGCGATCTCATAAGGATCTTTATTGCCTAGTGTAGTCTTTTGTCCTCTGTGGTAGATGGAATGAACAAATTGCAAAATCTCTAGGCCAACACGGTGTTCTTCTGTTTTGCTACTGCCAATTGTTGGGTACCTCTTTCTAATGAAGGTGAATAACATAACATTTTGGGCCACTGGCTTTTTTAAATTACTGTAGTTTTGATTCCATGACATTAAAAAAGCGTCAGGCAGAAAAAGCGTCAAGACAAGGCATTTCATTGTCTCAGCCTCCTCTCTTTTGTGTTTATAACTAGCCTACTTCTGGACAATGAGCGCTGGAAGCAAGCTGAAGTTCCTGCCGAGTTTCAGGATCTTGTCGATTCGGTGTCGGATGGCAGGATTTCTCTCCCTGAAAAAAAACCAGCAGGTGTGTATCTTGCAGTCCTACTGTTAACTGAATTTATTATCAGCAAATGCTGCTATTAAATGTTGATGGACATATTCCAGTGTCACTCTTGATCTGTGTTTGCTCACTGTCTTCTTGGGGGGATCAGAAGGAAGTTGGTAACTTTTTTCCTTTTTTTTTTTTTTTTTTCTTTTTTTCTGTTACCGGTGTTGAAACTTCTTGTGCTGACCTTAAAAGATTATTTATTTATTTTTTGAAAACCCATTTAAGTGTTAGCACAGGGAGGGAGCTACTTTTTTATACAAGTATTCCCAGTGTAGAGGCTTAGAGTCTTTGCACAAATCCAGTCTTCCCCCAGAACATACCACTGAAGTGTTGCAAGGGACCGAGGAGCATGTGTGTGTGCTCAGCCCCCCTTGTGTTAAACAAAGCTTGCTCCTTCTCACTGCTTCGTCTGCTAGTTGTTCAAATGAAAGGCAGCATGCTATGTGGCTGCTCGTGGAAGTGAAAACTCATGTACATTCAATTATTCACCTTGCCACAGAAACCTCAATTGACCTCAGATGAGTCACTTTTTTCTCCTTGTGCCCCATTTCCCCATGTGCAAAATGGTATGCATAATGCCTTCCTACCTTGTGGGGATACTCATCCAATATTGCGGTGATGAATGTGTGTGAACAGCTAGAAGAGGAGGAAGACATACATAAAGGGGAAGGAAATGGCAATAGACGAGAAGGAAGAAAATACAGTAATATCGTGGTGGAGAAACCCTGACCCCCCCAAAAAAAGAATATAGCAGATACATAGAGCGTGTTAGGCAATAATCACTCCAGTTATGGGACACGACACCAAAATATGCTCATCAACCGTTACTCTTAAAATAAGCTCTTGCAGCTTCCTTCAAGAAGATAGGAAACTGGTGGCATCGAATTTAGCAGGAAAAACTGTATCAGTAAGAGCTTCTGCTATGAAGCCTGAGGAAGAAGTGGTTTGAAGCTAAAATATTAATATACACAGCAAATCATTTGAGAATGTATAGTAGAAAACGTAGTGACTTTTTCTGCTTTTGTTCTTCTATTTGTAACCTGTTGTATTTGAAGTTTCTAAGTCCATAATGACTGTGGGACTTTGGGGGATTTTTGGTCTAAAATCCCAGCAGATAATAAAGTAGCTTTATGGGTCATAATAATTATGATGGGTGACCAACTATATAATAAATATTGTAAAAGAGAGCAGTGCTCCAAAGATTGATTGTGGGTTTTTTCAAGCCTTAGCAAGTGAACACTAAATTTTTATAAACTAGCATTTTTTGTACTTGTTTTTAGTTCAACTTACCCCTTTTCCTTTCTTGCTAAAATGTCTAGCTTCCGAAGACAGAAAGCCAACTGAATTCCTTATTGTTGAAGGACAAAAATATGCAACGGTTGGGTAAGATGCACTCTTTTCTCTTAGCAGTGGGTTAGTTGGCAAGAACTTTTGAGTAGAACTGTGATGAATACTAACAGCTTTAGCAATCTTATTTCAATAAAAAAACCCCTCTCCTTCCACAGACTAGTTTCTCTTTAGTTCCCGAACAATTATAGAACATTGCAAGCTCTTCCGGACATTAAAATGCGGTTTCTTCTCTGAATGATTTCATTCAAAATGGTTTCATTTCAATATGTTTTTTTTCCAATTATTTCATGAAAACACATAGTCATGAAAGTACAGGTTTGTCTTCATAGCACACTGTTTTTATTCCTTGCAATATAGGTTACCTCTGGCAAAATCATAGAATCATAGAATAGTTTGAGTTGGAAGGGACCTTTAAAGGCCATGTAGTCCAACCCTCCTGCCGTGGGCAGGGACATCTTCAACCAGATCAGGTTGCTCAGAGCCCCGTCCAACCTGACTTTGAATGTTTCCAGGGATGGGGCATCCACCACCTCCCTGGGCAACCTGTGCCAGTGTTTCACCACCCTCACTGTAAAAAATTTCTTCCTTATATCTAGTCTGAATCTACCCCCCTTTAGTTTAAAACCATTATCCCTTGCCCTATCACTACAGGCCCTACTAAAAAGTCTGTCCTCATCTTTCTTGTAAGCCCCCTTTAAGTACTGAAAGGCCGCAATAAGGTGTCCCTGGAGCCTTCTCTTCTCCAGGCTAAACAACCATGAAATACGTGAGTCCACTACTGAATGATTGCTTATGTTATTCAGAATAAGAAATAAGATACGGGCTGTCTCAGAAGCTGTATACGCTATTTCTTGATATCCCGATTGCTTTGGATTGGAAAGCAGTTTCTTAAAGCTGCTTATATCAAAGACTTTTTAAAATATATGAAACTCACATACTTCTTTCATTTAAAAGCATGCAGTGTTTCCAAAGACTGTGAGGCTTAAGCATTAAATATGCATGAGAGTGTTTTTGGGGAGGGAGTAAAACCTGGAAGATCTCACTCCCCAGAGTCCTAACATCAATTTACCCCAAACTTAAAAGTTCTGATTTACGTAATGTCTTTGACCAGCTGTCATTTTATGAGTTGCTTCATGATGATGCGTCTTTGTTCAATTAGAAACAGAAGCTGATTGCTCAGAACTTCTGTGCCAGCCAACTGATATCACTGCAAAAGAGCATTTCAGGTCGAGTAGGAGCACTTGAACACGCTTTAAAGGATAAAATTTTCTTAATAGACTATGTGTTTGATAATCCATCTCTGCTCCTTTGAAACTTGTTATATTTAGCTTTGTGAACGAATTGTCAGCTTCATGTTGGGTGCAAATATTTGTTTCAGTTCTACACACTTCTACATACAGTTTCATTTTATTTAATCAAAAAAAATGCATTCACGAAAAAAAGCCTAGATGTTCTCCAAAAATTCTCCAGGTGTTTATTTTCAGTTGATAGTTCATCATCTTTCTGCACTCTGCTGCCTAAAGGAAGAAAGACATTTAACTTTTTTGAAATGTTAGAATATCTACTCTGAACATTTGATCTTGCCTTAGTTTTCCTGCCTTCTGTGTATTTGAATTCAAAGAAGCATACCTGCTCTTTGTGGAGCCTTCTTAATTCCATCCAGTAGCTCCCAAATTCTCCAGTGCCTGCTGAATTCAGGGGAAATTACAGGTGTTGAGTATCTTTGAATATTTGGTGCTGTTTCTTCACAGCTGCCTTCTCTGTGACTCCTTAGCATTCATTACATCCTTTTCAATGGTGGTTGTTGTCTACGTTCTGCGGATTTTTATACTTGCTCAAAGTTGGCCAGAATTATACAGTAGTACAAGAAAGGAGCTTTGGATTTTTTGTCCCCTGCCAACATCTACGTGGAAACTTCCAGTTCCACAGTAGCTTTTTTGGAGATTAAAAAGTTATACCAATGAACCTTAGAGATTTTCTCTCATATATGTTAAGTACTTTTTCCACATGCCACCCTGTGGAATGGGTATTCTTTATAACCGTCTTTATGTATATCTCTTTTTATGTTTTACTTCTACTTCAGACCAATTAGTGAGTTTATTTAATGCTATAATCTCTAGCATTAGGTAGCTTTCTATCAACATGACTGGCCTGTGTTTGATTTTTCAACATCTTCTGTGCACTGAGATGACATTTGGCTGTTTCCTCTCTTGTAGGACAGTATTGCTGTTAATAAGAATAATCCTTGAGTACTGCCAGTGTGTGGATAACATTCCTTCCATCACCACTGACATGCTTACCCGCCTGTCTGATTTACTGAAGGTATGACTACAAATATACCGTCTGTGCTAATCAGGGGTATTCAGGGCAGAGAACGTGTCTTACTCTCTGTAATGCTTCACATGCTTTTATGATTTCATATAAATGATATAAATTGTCTAGAAATGATGCATATGTTACTGTGCTATAAGATAGCCTTTTAAGCTAAGGGCTTTAAAGATGCAATTTGTTGTGTGAATTAACTTCAGGAAGGCTGTCTTTCCTCTTGTTCACCTGGAATATTGGAAATCCCATCTAGTAGTGTTTGTCATAGCTGCCTGGCCTTCAGGCTGGGTGTAGGATTAATGCTGCCGAAGAAAAAGCAATTTGATCCCAGATGCCACAGAGATATATCTATATTCAGGAAGGAAACGAGTCCCTTGGTTTTTACAAGTCGGTAGAGGTATAGTCAGCAGAAGTATGAAAAATAGTATGGGATGAAGCTTCTGTTGTAAAATGTAAAGATGATGAAAGACCAGGACCTTTTTGTCATTTATTTCTCACTAGAGAAGAGGAAAGCTGCTAAAGCACAGATACTGCAAGGTAATATAAGTAAATAATAATAAAAGGAGCACATGAATGCACCTTAAAACTGTCATTATATATTATAGGCTCCAAAGCCTAGCAGTTAACTTATTTCAAGGTTTTCACTTGTGTCTTTGCCCACAAAGGTTATGTCAGGTATTAGAGTTCTGAACATAAGCATAATTGATTAAAAGATAAACAGATTCTACTCTCCAAAAGTGTATTTTACATAAGGTAGGGGGACAGGGGAGGGGGGAAACACACTGTGGGAGATGGACCTTTAAATAATCTTCCTGTTGGTAGTTCTTATCTAAATAACCAGACGCAGGAACATTCCTCCCTGCAGTCGTCATCCAGATTCATCCACAAACCTTCCCCTTTGAAAGCACCATCCAAGGCAAATCAGTCAGTCTGGGACTGGGGGATATTTTACATAAGGTAGGGGGAGGGGGGAAACACACTGTGGGAGATGGACCTTTAAATAATCTTCCTGTTGGTAGTTCTTATCTAAATAACCAGACGCAGGAACATTCCTCCCTGCAGTCGTCATCCAGATTCATCCACAAACCTTCCCCTTTGAAAGCACCATCCAAGGCAAATCAGTCAGTCTGGGACTGGGGGTGCCCCTCCTCACCTCTCATTCCCCAGCTGCTGCTTCACTCAAGTCTTGCAGCACCTTTTCGCAGGCAGGCAGAATAGCAGCAGATCCCTCAAACTTGGCCAAATTTGCATGTCTGTGTTACTTCTCTCTCCCCTCCATATCTTGTTCTAGCTCCGTCATTTGTGTTTTTTTCCTTGGTGTTCAAACATCATGTGTGGTTTAATTACTGTATTTCCTATCTGGCAGCAAGGTACCATCAATTGGAGAGATGACAAGAACAGCTAGCAAAAATAAAAGCTCATTTATTACACTTTGAACAAAGTAAGAGCCGCTCAAGGTGTCCTTGCAGGTCACTACGCTTTTTGTTTGACAACTGTCAGAGCTAGCAAGCTTTGAAGGTAGCAAGAGCTAGTCTTTATTGTGATGGAAACTGCAAAGTGTTCCCAGGTAATGAAATTCCAGGCTGTTTTGAACTGTGGCTACAACCAGAGTGAAATGACACCTGTGTATGGACAAAAACATGATCATAATTATGGGAGTTGTTTAATTGGTGCAGACAAGACAAGGCTTGCAGCCACGGTGCCAGAATGCAGAAATGCTTTCCTCTAAGCAGTCACAAGGAGGGGGTATTGCTCTTTTGATGTTTCAGGCATGCTGTTTCCTCGCTGCTTTGTCTGCAACAGGCCATCCGGTAACTGAGTAATATCCACGAAAGGCAGGGGGAGAGTATGAGTGTCTATCATCCTTTACAGAGCATGTTTTTAATGGTCTGCCACACAGTCAATGAGTTGGCACTAACCTGAGCTAAATACCTCAGAGGAGCTTAGGCTGCGTAGGATATATCAGTCTTTGGCTCAGTGGATCTACTTCTAAAGTCCACCAGGAGGCATAAGAAAAGGTCTCGCTTTTCAGGAGGAGGAGGAGATGAAGTGAATGTCAGGCCGTTTCAGACCCTGACTTCTGCCTGAGAGCAGAGTAGATTATGCCTCTCTCAGGTCAGGGACCACACGTAGCTCGGGTTCAGTTGTAGCACTAGGTCTGGGTTGCTTTTCTAGCCCCAGATACACCACTCTGGCAGCCCAGAGCGGCTGTATCCTCTATGGTCCTGAGTTTTGCAACTGACTCTAGGCAATAGGCAGAAAATTTTTTTCCTGCTTTTACTCAAGGAGGGTTGAAATTTTGCATTTGTTCTTGCACTATCGTGAACCAAGACCTGTGAAGCAGGATTGTGGCCCCAAAAAAAGGAGCTCTATGTGAGGGAAATCCTTTGTGTTGCAAACACAAGCTGCAGGGCAGCCATGTCACAATTTCTTGTGAATCTTTCTTCAGGTGCATGAGAAAGGGTCAGGTCTCTGAAGCTTTTGCCTCCAAATATCCACCCCAGTGTCAACAGGACAGTTCTGTTCAAACATGAGCCCTGCGACATCTGCTCTCCATTCAGTGCAGGAATCGGGGACAACAGCCACAGCTCCTCGGTCACTATGGCATCACCCAAGCCAATCTAGAATATCTGGTGTCTCAAGCTGGGTGTGGAGCAGAATTCCAAAATAAGGCAGAATATGCTAACAGTAACTGTCTTACTGTCCAGAGACTTTGCTGGCCTGTGTGCATTTAATGATAACTTTTCTCCTGGGACTAAGTTAGGAAGATCAAGTCATGAGATGTCCACTATATGTGGAATTCTTACGGTATTAGGTTTTGACGTGGCTTAACATCTTCTGTGCATCATTTCCTAATCTTGGTATTTTATAGTGTTACAAACACAGATTCAGCCCACCTCAACAGCAGTGAGTTTCAGTGCTTTCAAGTTTTCTTTAACATCAGCAGTGGGGAAGGTCTAGAGCCAGAGCAGAAACTTGTTCTTTTGCTATTTTCCATTCTGATATTACACTTGTCTACTCTACTTAGCAAAACTAGTGAGATCCTTCCCCGTCACTCCATCCAAGGTCCTGGTTTGAGAAGTATGTTTTACAGATTTCTAGTACAAAGCTCTTCTTGTGTATGACTTTCAAAGTAAGGCTGAACTTAGCTGGCGTGCAGCAAGTCTGACTTGCTGCTTTTCTTTCATGCTGAGAGAAGCCTCACCCAAAGGTCTCATAGAGAAGCAGAAATTAGTCTCTGGATTGAAATCACTGAGTAGCTAACTGTGTTTTTAATAGCAGTATTTCTATTATCTGTTCAGCCCTTTGCTGAAATGCTGCCTTGAGTGCTTTAGCATAAGCTGAGTCAAAAAATACTTCGGGCCAGTGACTACTGAGAGTGGTGAAAAAGTTCCTTTTGTCTTACTAGTTAACAGTCCGGGACTCCTCTGTAGTAAAGGAGTATGTGAAACTCTGGTACCGTCCTCCATAATAATCTATTTAATCTTGCGAAATTCTATTGATGGTATTTCTGAACTGTGGTTATGTGTAGTGTTAGAGTCGGCATGCGTTTTCACTATCTTTTTCTTTCTCACAGTATTTCAACTCTAGAAGTTGCCAACTAGTGCTTGGAGCTGGTGCATTACAAGTTGTTGGTTTAAAAACAATCACTACAAAAAACCTAGGTATGGATTTCTATATTTAAAATGTCAAAGCTTGTTCTCCTGCCTGTTAAAAAAAACCAAACATAAAAACCCCCTAAACATTTATGATAAGCTATGTTTGTGTTGTGGTGCCATGCATGAAACATAGAGGATGGTAAGACCTTGCTGGTTAGGGGGTAAAACATGTATAAAGGCTAGTGAATTGTCTGATTAAGAGGTGCACTAAAATCCATCAAATTCCTTTGCTGTCTACTGGATCACTTTAAATGTAAAGCTGCACTGTGTTAAACGAAGGAAACGTAAGAACAAATATACAGGCTAGCAAGTTATCCATGAAAATGTTTTGACTGCGGGAAGGTGTAGTTACTTTTTCAGCGGTGACTTTGGCATGCTTGGGAGCTGCTTAGTGTTCAGATCTTGAGATTGGAGGTACTAGGTGGAGGAATGCAGCCAAACCCCTGTCTCCCCATGCATTTCGCTGAGCTGTGCTGTCCCGTCTGCCCTGTGGTGCCGTATTCTGTAATGCCATGTCCACATCCAGCTCCTGCGGGTTATAACCGCATGTCAGTAATGCACAAAATTATTTCTGTGGGTGGCTCTGAATCGAATAGTTAGTCTTTATGTGGCTGAGTGTCCCGGCACAGTCAGGTAGCTAGGGCTCTGCATCTGCCTGCTGAATCCAAGCTATGATTTGGGCTTTAGAGTTTCTCATTTTCAGTGTGCAGCTATTTAGCTGAATTGCCAGCCCCAAGCTACCCGCCTGGGCTGCTTTAGCTGCTCTGAAAAACTGGGGAGAACTAGGTGGCCAGTTCCGTGCTACAGAAAAGTCTGACACGCTATTTGAGACCCCCAGTTTTAAACTGTCTCCTGAAATTTAAGAGCCTTTGGTTGATGGGTTGAAGCAGGTGTTTGAACTTGCAGTTCCCATGTTTCAGGGTGTCCTGATTACCAGTCTGCATTTCCCTTTTTAAAAGGGAATAGCTTGAGGATGATGGGTTGAGAGGCTTCCCCCCAAGAGGCCGTGGGCCATAGTGTTGGAGCAGACACAGGTGAGCAGAGAAAAGCTGGGTCAGGTCTTTGCTCCAGAAGGCTTGGCCAGTGTGGTGACCATTCTGGCACCACCGTGTGTCCTGCTGCCGGCTCGGGCCCTGGTGGGCACAGGAGAAGCTCGGTTTTGGGAATCCTGCCAGCACCACAGGCAGGAGCTGGCTCTGGGCAGCTCAGCATTGGCAGGGCAGAGTGTTTATGTACACCTCTCGCAGAAGAAATGTTGATGCCTTGAGAATGTGGCTACCGAGGTTAGGTAGCTGATGAGTCAGGTCTTTCGAGATCTCTCTGATGTCTGTGTGTGCTCAGGGCTTAAAATGTCAAGTAGACACTTAAAGCCTCTTGTAAAATTAGTCCTTTATCCCGTATCTTACAGAAGCTGGGTGTGAATAGCCAGGTACTAGTCTGCCGTCTTCACTGGGTGGGGTTTCCCAGCGGAAACAAATGCTTTTTTTTAAAAAAAAAAAAAAGGCATGTTAAATTTTGTCAGATCTGTTATTTATGTTAAGGAGATATAGTCTATACAAAATGACTCTTCCTGTGTAATAATTAAGTTATTTTTCTTTCCCTCTCTTGCTTCTGGATTTACAGCCCTTTCTTCACGTTGCCTACAGCTAATCGTACACTACATTCCTATTATCAGGGCTCATTTTGAAGCTCGACTGCAGCCGAAGCAGTTTAGCATGCTCAGGCATTTTGACCACATTACAAAGGTAATTCTTTTGGTGTTTCCTAATTAAATGCAAAGTTCTACTTTTCAACTGTGCTTTGAAGAATATGAATGCCATTAGATAGTAAATAAAATCTGCTTTCTTCCATTACAGGATTATCATGACCACATAGCTGAAATTTCAGCAAAGCTCGTTGCCATAATGGATAGCTTATTTGACAAACTATTATCCAAGGTAATGATTTATGGAAATAATTGTACACTCTCTAAATCGCAATCGGAGGTCTCATTGTATACAGTCTAAATGTTTCAAATGGAGTCTTAAACTTTCCTAATCAGGAATTGTTTGAACTTCTTTAAAGTGTATAAACACAAAGCTCTGTGCTGTACTTGTGAATGTGTTTTGTCTTAACATTTGCCACCTGGGTGTCGTTCGCCTTCACCCCCACAAAAAAAATTGTTCGTTTACTCCTTCAGCAGTAACAGAAATGCTTTGGCTGGCACAGATGCTCTGGTGTTTAGAAACTGAAGTGCTCTCCTACCCTCAGCAGTTTTATCCACTGACAGCTCTTGTCTGCAGTCAGGCTGAGCCAGTTCCCGTTTCCTGCTCTTCCCGACGGTGCCTCTTTGGAATTGGGGAGCGTGTAATTTCCTGCAGCTGAGGAAACAGCAAAAAACTGCTGAGGAGGAAGAGTTTTTGGAGGGGAAGGACCAGCTCTTCTATTGGGCTGCAGGCCTGGGGCTAGAGGTCTGCGCTTAGCAGTTTCTGCTGTGTAGCTACGGTAATAGCTGTCCCATGAAGGGCTCTTAGTGTTTTTTGGTTTTTGAACGCTCGTCAGTGGAACAGGTTGGTCCTTGACTGGATCCACTCACTCTGACTCATCTCGAGGCAGAATACACTGAGAGAGACTGCCTCAAGATGAGACCTGGGCCCACAGATCTGATCGATGAAGTACATGAGCTTCTAAAGCTTACTGTTTTGCTTTGGATCTTATGCTCTTAAAAAAAAAAAAAAAGGAAAAAAAAGAAGCTGTTTCGTGAGAGAAAAAAATTAATTCTTTACTGACCAATTTGATTGATTGGCTTGGGCCAACCTCTTCCTCGTGGGAGTTCATGAGAGGCGCAGAATCTCCCTGGTGGAGCACAGGTTGGGGACAGGCTGATGGGGGCTGCAGTGAGGCAGCTGTAATAGGCAGCATTTCCATCTTGCTTGCTGTTGCTGTTGTTTTATTTTTTATTTTATGTTGTGCGTTTTCTTTTAATCTGTTTCTTTGGGCTAGTAAGTAGTGTTACCTAAACTTACGGGGAAAAAAAGCCCAAAGCATTTAAATTAGGATTCCTTGCCCCCCTGTTGCATTTACACTTTTTAAAACATGTTTATGCCCTTTTCTAAAGATCCAAATAGTGGTCTGCTACTTCTTTGGGTTTTTTGCCCCACATAAAAATACCTGTTCTATGAAGTAACATGGCTTTTTGGTCACTTTACCTCTTATCTCTTGAAAATAAAAACCAAATGCGAGAATTTAGATTATTGATACTAAACAAGTTAGCCCCAACAAACCAGTAACACAGTTTATGTTCTTGATGGTAGTTAGTAAGTATCCATCCCTTACTGTCCTTCCGTCTTTACAGCCCATCCTCCTCTTGTGAGGTGGCAAGAGATATAAACTGAGAATATTCCTGTCCTTTAGAGCTCTTAAAGGCTTGAGTGAGAGTGCCTGGCTTACATGAATGCAACCCACAGAGTACAGGAGAAAAGGAGACCATGTGTTGATTTGCCTCCATTCCTAACATACCCTATATACCCCATATATTTCGTCTTGTTCCTGAAATAATGAAATCTTGGTACTGAAGGCTGTGAAGAATATAAAACCAGGAAATTTGCAAATGGGCATGTCAGTGCAACCATGTCAGTATGTTCTTTGTTTTATATGTTTTCATGAGAGTCCAAGTATTTCAGTGCCTTGTGGATAAAGTGGTCACCTGCTTTGAAGTGTGTAAATGTGAATGAGTAAGCAAGCGAGTTTCATAGCAGTGCGTGTCCAGCATGCTTTAAAAACAAATATTGCATGGTCTGGAAACCTGCTTTGTAGGAGACAAATGGTTTGATCCAGTAGAAGGGACATTGACCTGGCACTTGGGTAACGTGGATGAGTTACTCTTCCATTTCCAGGCTCTGCTTCCCCCTGGGAGCTCCGTGGAGCCGGAGCTGTCTTCACACGGTGCCACCGTGATGAGACCACGCGCTCAGCGGGGCGTTTCACAACAGCACGGACAGTTTGCAGCATCTGTCTGTTAACTTTGGCAGGGAGACAAAACAGGAACAGGGTATTTAACAGCTGTAATTAACAAGTGAAAGAGGCATAGGTTTTTAAAAAGGGATAAATGTTCATGGAAAAAATCCAGTGGGAGTTCTTAGCTTCTCTTGGAGCTTGCTGTCTTGTGACTGTTTGGACAGAAGAGCAGTAAATTTTTGTCTGATCCCTCATGGTATTACACACTGTTGACCTTAGCTGGAGATAAAAATGGCCAGCACTTTGCAGGGCTGGAGCTCATGTTTCTTTCTGGAGCTGTTGCTTTTCCCCTGTCACGGTGAAGAGTTTGATTTGTCTGTAGTCATGCAAGAGCCATTGCTGCAGCTTGCTAGTTCCCTTTGGCTTTACAGCATACTGGTAAATTGTAAATCATCTGTTGCCTAACTCTCATGTCTTGAGGCACAATCCTGTACGCTGTGCGGTTGTCCCATGCAGGGAGCAGGGCTCCTGCAGCAGTAAGCACTATTTTTCTGCTACTTCTCCTGTCAAAATTAGGTCATCGGTTTGGCTTTCCCATAAAGACTTTCTCAAAACTCCCCATTTCTTTTTTTCTTTCACACTCAGGCAAGCTTTGTTCTCTTTCACAATTCAGGCTAGCATGAGAGAGAGTGTCTGCTCCCATGTGTTTGTAAATAATTTAGTTATAATGATTCAGCTCTTCCACTGAATTGTGCAAGGCTCTGTGGGGAAGTATCCACCCTACCAAAGGTGACCTACCAGTGTTTAACCCAGGCCTGTGCTAGCACAGGCTCTCCACCAGGAACTGAAGAGCTGGCTTCTCTGTTTCCGGGACAGTTTTTCAAAGTGCTTCTGAAATCACATTCTGATCTTCCCTATCCAGGGTGGGGACATAAGAATTTTGTTCCCTTTGTAGCAAGTCTCTTGCCACCTGGTGGTTTCCAGTGTCTTGTTTCTTGATCTCAGTCACTGGGAGAAGGGACGTTTTCTACTTTGTTTTCTGAGGTATTTCTGCAACGTTTTTGTGGGGTTCTTTTGGTTCTGGTGTTTTTATGGCCAATATTTAGTTTTCAGGAGCTTCCATTTCTTTATGCTTTCCTTTCCTTGTTTCTTCAGAAATTTGGTTGCATGTGATCTTAGAGAAGTAGTTTTCTCTCATGAAGTACTCGAGGGGCATATTCATCAGAGGTAGAATTGCTTGTCTGTCATTGACTCACACAAATCTGAAGGAGAGGGCCAGCTAGCAGGCCACATCGCATGTGTCTGGGTAGCTGGCACAGTGATTGTTCTCTCTGCATCTGTAATTCATGGGGTAATGGAAACCAACAAAAAGTAATGAGCAAAGAGAAGCAATTCAAACTAACAAAGATGAATAGATGAAGTTGGGAAATCTTCTAATTTCATACTGGTTTGAATGTTACTGTTTGCTTATAAAGAAAGATTGTGTGATGTTACTCCTTGGCTGAATCAGATCATGCCCAGCGACCGTTTTAATTTGTGGTATGCTAAATGAGCCTTGATTCATGACATCATTAGCAATGCAGGGCTTCAGATGGATGTTGGAAATTCTCCTCTATAAACTGTTCTAAGGTGGCAGAAGGGAGTAACTGGTTTTGTTTTTATTTCCAGTATGAAGTGAAAGCTCCTGTTCCTTCAGCATGCTTCAGAAATATCTGCAAGCAAATGGCAAAGATGCATGAAGCTATATATGATCTCCTTCCTGAGGAGCAAACTCAGGTGAATGTTATTTCTGAGATTCATGTAACACCTCCCTTGCAAATGCGCATGAACTCAGTAACAAGAGAGACTTCTGCTTTACCTAGGGGGAAAAAAAAGTTCTTTTCTGAGTCTTTGTGAAACCCACACATTAAGGGGGTTGGCAGCAGTCACGCAGACACCTCGGTCTGAACTGAAGTAAGTGTTTGGATGTGCAGGGAGAATGATGAGACACACAAAAAGAACTGACTTATTCCAGCATTTTGAGCTGCATTTTAATGTCTAGAGAGGTGGATCTTCCATTCAGGATTTAGTGCTGAAATTCTACACAAATGGCAACACTTTGGGGCTCGAGTACAGCCCTTTTAGGGAATTGTTTTGTAACACTGCTCAAACGTAGTGGCTTCTGAAGGTCCCTAAATGAATTATGCAGCCAAACTCTACCAGATGTGCTCTTTCAGTATTTTGCTGCAGTTATTGCTACTGCAGAATTGTAAATCTAAGGACAGGAAGGACTGACAGAGTCACTGAATGCACTAAGTTGTAGTTTCTCTTTTGCACTAAATTAAAAGGTCCCTTCAAACTGTTTTTTCACGCTTTCTCTTGGAGAAAAGACTTTAGGTGGTTATAGTACAGGAAAGAGATGTTATCTTCTAGCCTTAATACAAGTTGCTAGATGCTCCAAAGAACGTGTCCTCTGAGTGCAACACGTAACAAATAAGTGAGGGTGTATACTGTCCTGTGTGTTATAAATTGTATATGGCCAGAAAGACTAGGAGGCCGAAGGACTGGCAGAAGGGAAAATCACGTGAATTGCAAAAACAAAACCGAAGGTTAGCGATTTAAGATGTTCGCAATGTATTTCCTCACTGTAGGTAGTAATGCAAGCATGGGGATGGTTCCTTACTCTGGTTCTGTGGTTTCTTCTAGATGTTGTTTTTACGAATTAACGCAAGCTACAAACTTCACCTGAAGAGGCAGCTGGCCCACCTAAACGTAGTCAATGATGGAGGACCTCTGAATGGGTATGTTTGGGCACTTTCTTTTTTACCGCTTAATTTAAATAAGCAGGCTTTGTCTTCTGCAAGAAAGTCGTGATTGCAGAATGCAGCCACCCTCTGTGTTTTAGTATGTCCCATTTGGAGCTTTCTTACAGTAAAGGACATAACTTGTGCCTTTCCACAGTAACTAGGAATGCAGTCAGCTTGGTAATAGATTGGGAGTTGGGCATTGTCCTACTGGAAACCTGCCGTAGGTTCCTCGGTTGTGGATTGCTTTTTCTCCTTTTGTGTGACAGCAGAAGCCACAGTTTAATTCGCAAGAGCTGCGTGATTCATGAAGCAGTTTTGAAATGTGGATGATGACTCATAGTGCTAGCGAAGTAAAAATAGGAAAAAGTGGTATTTCATCTGTGCAATGGGCAGCTTCTATACAGAAATTGTTTTTACAGCAGAGCCAGATCTGAAACGGAGATTACGCTCACAGAGCTTTTCCCCTTTCCTGTCCCAACCCTCCATCACCAGAACAGGTCAGCGGTGCCTCTCCTGAGAGGGGGCGTCTGGCTGTGCCTGGCGTCCCACGCCCCCCAGGAAAGCATACAGCCTCTTGCAGGCTGAATCCTATTGTAAGTTGGATTGTCCCCTGAAACGGTGGAGTTTATAACCGTTCTTAATGACCTGGGGGTGTTTATTTGCAGTGTGGTAGGGGTGAAATTCAGTCGGCCTACCCACATGCGAGAAAGCCTTGTCTTGGGTTGAAGAAGCCAGAGAGGGAAGTTTAAAAATGTTTCAAATGTTGCTGGAATGAAGAAGAGTTTTGTTCCTGTCCAGCTTACTCTTACTTGTCCTGCTTAAGCTTACTCCTCCTTGTGCTCTGTGAAAGAGTTTATCCGAAATGGTTTTCTGTACTTGTGGTGTATTTGCAAGATAACATCCAGTTGCCCTTGGTACTTGCTAAGGTGTTCGTAAGCCAACAAGCTTACTGAATAGGAGAGAGGCCGCAGCAGCCCCAGCTGAGATGAGAGCACCCAGAGTGTGTTCGGGAGTGTTTCATGCTGGGGTTTCTAGCATAGTCCTGAACCGCCTGCCGTGCCGTCCTTGTGCCGCTCCTTTCATTTGTGTTGGATGCTGGTGGTTGGATGGTGCGAATGGATCCCTTTCCGGCAGCAGGGTCGGGGCAGGCGTTCCTGGTGACACGCTGGTGGTGTATGTCCCAGCACAGTCATCCTTGCTGTCGGAAGGGTCTCTCAGCTGCAGCTGGGACCAGCAATGCCCCGAGTCTCTCTCCTTCGTGGCAGCAGTTACTTACTTCGGGGCGCAGCTCTCTGGGAGTGTGTCGTCGGGGCCTTTTGGGAAGGGAAACATCAAACGCTGGATTTCACTTGCTGCTGTTCCAGCAGTCTTCATTGACCTAGTTTTGAACATGCTTTTCTGATCCTCATCTTATTTTAAACTGGCTGTTTCTGTAATAATAGTAAAAATCTAGGTCTGTGAATTCTGGTAAACTTTTTTCCTATGAAAATACAACTTTTATGCCTATGTCTTGCTACTTTCTAACTGGAAAACACCATGATCATGTTTGTCATCCCCGATATGTTTCAACAATGTATGAGGGATTTTAACTCTGTATAAACTGTTGTAAACAATATAACTGTTTTGCTGTGGTTGCTTTTATATTAACCTTCTAGAATATAGAAGTTAATGTTGCAATAATTAATATTCTAAGCTGCAACAGAATCAGGGATTTAAGTCAAGATAAGCCTGGGATTACAGCAAGAGAACAGAAGTTTTAGATGCCCAATTCCTGC
>NW_009211157.1:52237-80008 GCF_000690835.1 Fulmarus glacialis
GTCATTTATCTCCCTGCCCTGTAACTAGTTTTACACCACCTAGCAGTCATCGTGTACTGTCACTCCTGTAAAATAAACCACTGCCGTAGCACTGAGTTTTGAACCAATACTTAAAACATCTCATCCAGGCGTAGTATTTGAACATGGATTGTTGTAATGGTGTGCCCAAATCATAAACAAACCCTGGCTGTTTTTCTGTGAATATTCCAGGTGGATGTCATCTGTTCAGGTGCTAATCTTGTTGTATGTTTCACTGCAGACTGGTGACTTCAGATGTAGCTTTTTACACTGGAAACCTTCAAGCTCTGAAAGGCCTTAACAACTTAGACCTAAGCATGGCTGAAATTTGGGAGCAGAAGAGGTGATAATCCACTGGGAGCAGTCACTGGCCTCTGACAACAGACCGACTTTCTTCTAAGCAGAGTGACGACTGTGAGGTGAATACTTAAGACCAGAGTCCAAGAAAGGACACTATTGATAGTCGGGGGAACTAGACTCAGAGTGAGCTGCAGGGAGTGATCTTTTCAGTGTCCTTCAGCAAGAAACAAGTGATCAGCTGTCTGTGCAATGTTTTTTCATTCTCTCTGGAAACAGACTCAGGTTTCTTTGGACCAAATCCAAAAGAACACATAGCTGTAACACAGCTGTAGTTGTCTAGAATGCTCTGTATATCTTTATATTAAAAAGATGCTTTGCATTTCTTCTAGTGCAATGGAATTCACATGGTGTCCCACCTTATTTAATGATGGTACAATATAAAAATCTTGCAGTTGGAACTCTGTAGAAAATGTTTTTCTCTATGAAACTATGCTGTTCTAAAATTTATTTTTTTACAGAACTTTATATAAATAAATGTCTTTTGATTGCTTGCACATAGGATTCAGATTTGTTAGGGAGCAGTCCTGTTTCAGGGGGTTTCTCACAGCTGGGCTCTACTGCCGTCTGAAGAGAACGATTTTCTAACAAATTGTCAGTTCACTGAAGCCATTCCCTACAGGCCACAGTTGTGAAATGACAATCGTTGGCGGTGACAGCGGGCTTCTGGTGGAACCTGAAGGTAGCAAAAAGGCTGGTGTGGGGATGGCTTCCTGCAGCTCCACGGCCTAGGCAGTGCCACGACAGGAGGGTGAGGACGGAGCGTGTCAGTCTGCAGCTCTAAAGACACAAGGCGGTGTGTATAAAGACAGAGGAGGACACAGAAAACAGGGCCGGAAGACTTTTCAGGTTTTTAGGCTGCTCATAAAAAAAGTTGCACCATTAAGGAAGGGGCAACTGAAATTAATTTATTTAAGAGTTTTTAATACTACCTTTTAAGACTGGACGCTGCCAGTAACTAAGTAAAAGTGCCTGTGTATTTCACCTCACACCTCTTTACCTAACCATAGTCCGAGTGCCTAACCCTGTGACAATTGTGTACGACGGAATGGTCTACAGTGCGTGTGTGTGCGCCTATGGTTTCTTCAGACAGGCATGCTTGTCTGTTAGCATAACAGATGTCATTAATTGTCAGTCAAAATAAAGCTATAAAATCACAGTTGTTTTTAAAGACCAACTTCTTTAATGATACATACCAGTGTTATACTAAGCTTATAAAATAAAGTTGTCTGCATGTAAATACAAGAGAAACATTAAGAAATCAATAGTGATCAGGACAGGGATTTCAATTCCTGTACAAATTTAGAAATGACTCAAGAGAAGATAAATTAACATACATGGCTGTGACAATATGAACATGGGTGTAGTCCACGTAATCCATTTATTGGAAAAAAAAAAAAAGAGGGCAGATCCAGGATTAAGATATTAACAGGAGAGCCAGTCTTAAATGGGATGTGAAAAAGCAAACACCACACGTGGATACTGAGGCATTTTTCTCAAGTATTAGATTCTTTGGGTGAGTTTGGAACATCAGCGATTCCCTCTCTCACAACATGGAAATGGAGGTATTGACAGCCTTACCCCAGTGTCTTGACACACAATGGGGATAGGACGTCCCGCTTGCAGTTTGGCGGGGGGGTAAAGAGGGCTATAGGTCGGGATGTTTGTGAGCACATGAAATACAGAGTTTTTAACAGCCCATTTAGCAGTAGTGAAACTTTTGGTTTTCAACTGTGCCTGCCACTGACACTTCATAAAAAGTCACATGAGTAGCTAACCGTGTTGTCCCACATGTATTGCTTCACAGCTTTATTTCTGCAGTTACAAGCAATTCAAAACTACCAAATGTTAGAGGCAAGCCTCTTAACTTCTTATCAAAGAAGATCTGTCCATCTTACCTCAAGACAAACAGTATTGCACTTCAAGGTTATATTAACTGAGTTACAGAATCTCTTTAAGGACTGAAGCATTACTTACGCACATCCATTGCGCTATGTGTCTGCTTAAAAAGATAAGCAAGAGAAATTAATTTTAAATTAATACTGCAGGGTACTGTGAAGATGACAAAGCATAGGCCCTCTGTGTACTTATATTTCTAATGCTTAAGAGGTTCTTCCATTACCGGGCTGGTTTAGCACAGCGGTCTACAGAACCAGCCGTGCCCTTTCACTGCCTCAGTGGTCCAGGATCCGAAGATTGCCAGATACGATTTTGTTCTCTAGTAGAGCTCCAGCTGGGATGTCAATTCTGTCGCCGTGATTTGCAATGATGATAACTGTTCCCTGGATTCACAGAAGAGAAAACAAGTGATTAGAAACTTCATATTGACTGTTGACTCGGAATGAGCTAGAGTAAGGCTGTTTGGAGGACCAGTTAGGCGTCAGCCGTAACACAGCCAGATCCTGGACGCATTTAGTTGTATTGTTTCTGCATAGACCTTTTTTTCCCCCCACAACAAAGATTTTTAAACAAGCAATATTGGCAACGCTGTAATTACCAGCATATTAGATACTATCAGCTCACAAGCAGAGCTGATGCCTTCTTTGAAGATAATGCTTGCTCTAAGTGCTCTTATCATGTCTGCTTGCTTTTAGGTGCAAAAATGCTACCCACATCAGTATGTCATGGCACAGCTCGCCATTATAGCTGTGAGGCAAATACACAAGAAGAGCTGGGAGCAGAGACACACGCGTGAGCGCGCAGTCTGATAACAGCCTAAGGCGGTTCCAGTGCTGGTTGTTGCAGCCCCACCTTGCTAAACTGGCCTAGACTGTTAGAGGACCATGTCAGTGTTCTGCTAGGATTGGCCAGATCCTGAGGAAGAATTTGAGAGATGATAAACTCACTTGCTCAGCTCCAATGTTTACTAATAAAGCAAGAACCCCAAATTGATAAGAAGGGGCCTATGGCTGTAAAGCCAGCTCTGGAGGTGAGGTGGTACGTGCCACGTAGAGCTGAAGGACAAAGATGTGAGCATTGTTTTGAACACAGAGTCATGAGGTCTGTGGTGGTCTCAAAGTTCGCAGGCAAACCTTGGCTCTCCCTGGGACTATACAGAGGAGCAGCTATACCCGTAACACCTTGCGCTCAGCCGTCAGGGTCACCGTTCAGTCTTGGCCTCCGCAACCCTTGGGCCAGTTAATTCCTACGAGTGCTTCCACAGACTGTGCGTAAAGGCACTGACTTAGGCAGGATCGATTACCGAGGAGCAGAGATCAGTCATGTTTATTGCAGGAGCATACCAATTACACACTCACCTTTAATGAAACATTCTTCCCGAACGTAACATCACCTGAAACCGTGAGATGATCCAGCTCCAGCATATCTGGAATACTTTCAAACCTCCGCAGGTAATCTTGAACCTTTTGGAGCGAGGAAAGAATAGAGACAGTTTAAATCCATCTGTGGATTAAGACAAGTGTGGGAGCTTCCTGAAAACTCTTTTCAGGGATCTTTTGGAATCTACATCTGATACAATAAAAGTTGATACTTTGAAAGCAACACGGTATTGTCGTTTCTGTCGGAGATCACTATGAGGAGCAGTGAGGGCAGTATCCCACCACAGTTGGACAAACTCTGGAGAACACAGACACAACCCAATTCACCCTTCTGTTTCCTCGACTGACGGGGTAAAGGAGCACCGAACAGCAGTATGACATTACGCACACGTGTAAGTAGTTTGTATTCTAACAGCCTAACAACTCTTTACAAAGAGCAAAAGGGGATGCCCACGTGGGCAGAGGTAGGTAAAGTAAACCTCACTTTTAACTCATTTATTGCTGTGGACTGTATCTTTATTCAAAGAGATAAAAACAAAGTGTAATTATAGGAGTTCACCTTTGTGAAAGAACTTCCGAGTTTGACAAGAGGCACTGTTGGAAATTCACGCTTCTCGCTCATCGTTAGAGATCCAGCATTAAGGCTATACAAATTAGACATCACAAGCAAGAGATCTGACGTGGTCTTCACAGGCAGAAAACGACTACGAGGTACGTTTATCCCCAGAGAGTTCTCAAAACTCTTAATAGCAGCACCAACTGCAGTCTCCAACTGGATAACATTCAAGCCTCCATCCAGAGTCTGGAAGAGAAAACTGACGTAAACACGACCAGCAGGTAACAGCACTCAGAACTAGAGAGGAGCCTAAGTCAGAGCTCTGCATTTACCGACAGACTGGCTCCTTTTTGAAGGCGGCAGTCCTTTTAGTTACCTAGAAACGAACAGTTCTTTTGAGTCCGTTTCCTCTAAAATCTTCCTAGCTGATTACCTTTGGGTTAACAATGATCTCCATGTCAATAGCATTTTTCTCTTGCAGCCTTTTAATCGCAGACAGAGCAATCCACAAATTGTTGGTATTGAATATTTTGAATTTTGACACGGACTTGAATTCATCCACATGTGCTTTTGGGACTTGAGCTATCTCCACCAGCCTCAGCTTGTTTTCGTATTGCGTAAGCGTGCCACCCTGCAAGGGTCAAAGAAGAAGTTCTAAGTCCTGTTCATGAGATGCCAGAGAAACCCTCCCCTCACCCCAAACAGGCACACTGTTTTGTTGGCATTTAAAGTTGAACCTCTGTGAAAACATGTTGCTTGTGTTCAGCTACCAGGTTACTAATTATAGAGTATGTTTAAAGTACAGTCAGAACTGTCAAACGATCGTGTTTCAGCACTCCAAGACAGTTAATTCGTGTAACGAAAGTTGCTGAGAATCTTTTGCAAGTGCTGCTGTTGTCAAAAGTCACCTTCAGCAGTACTTTGCTAGATGACAGAGCAAAATCTAAATTAAATCTAATAGTTCTGTATTTGTGGCACTTACTGGAGAAGCAAGTGGTACTTCAGTAACCTGAACTGCATTCTTACAGTGCATTTCTGTGGTTTTATAGGACCAAGTCAGAGCTTTCTTAATATCTGATGAATACAGAGAAAATCACGTTTCCTCCTCATCCTCGTATGTTACAGAATAGAGGCAAAGTGCAGTTAGGGGACAAATTACTGCATGCTAGAAGTATTTGATACATGCCATAAACATCTGACAAGTTGTCAAACCTGGACTTTATATAAAGTCAAGCAGTTAGGGCAGGAGCAGACTGGCAGCCACGCCAAGCGGAGGTGTGCAATGCACACCCTGACAGCTGGGTAAGTAGCTTAGGCAGTTTTCAGTCAGTAGAGATACAACTGCTCTATCCCACCCCTCAGTGCTCTGCTTTTACCATCCCCAAACTCCTCCCCTGTGTAAGTGACAGTCTGGAGAAGGTATGGAGGTTGTGACCCGCACCCTGCAGAAATCACTTGAGTTTTCAGTAATCGGTCAAGTCCAGGCTGTCCTTGTCTGCTGTTGCCCAGAACCTAGATCCAATTTGTTCCATGAATTAGAACTTCATAAACTTGCTGATTTTGTGCATCTCAAATTAGATCACAGCTGATGTGTTAAATGGTGCCTGAAATAGCTATAAGAAGATTTAATGTATGTCTGAATTCATGCATACAGAAGAGACAAGTGACTGAGATTTTCACCAACATGCCAGGCATTCGGACAGACTTGCACAACTCTCTCCCTTTACCTTCACATCCGCCCTGGTTTTGTTTGTGACTTCCATGACAAATTCACAGCGTTTTCCATTGGGTGGGTTCATAAGATGATTAAGAATGTAAAGGTCCACAGTGGCACCCAAGTTATCTATATTGGATACAAAAATATATTCCTTCCCCTCTCCGATAAGGTTATCCAGCAGACCAGAGTTATAGAAACTGGCGTAGATATCTCCATGGCCTGGGGGATACCAGCACTCCGTGTTCTCTCCTGAGTAAGATACATCCTTGGCTATCGGCAGCAGAGTCTCCTTGTTAATTCTAGGATACCTGGGATGACAATGGGTTTTGTTAAGTTCTCACCAATGTCGGACTAGCATAACGAAAAACAAAATACAACAGTAAAGGTGCAACTACATGGGCTTTTTCATACAGCTTTTGAAGCTATGCTTTCTAGGTTAGTGTAAGTACTCTGAATGGAAAGACTCATCCAAATGCTGAGCTATCACTGAGAAGCTGCAGAATGCAATCTCTCATTCAAGACTTCAAAGCCACAGTTCTCCGACCATGCTGTAAAACAGCCTTCCTCTGACACGCAGGTTCAGAGCATGTCAAGCATGCTTCTGGCATCATCAGCCAAGATGTTAAGAGTTTGTTCTTGATAAGGAAGCCATGTTCTGTCTCCCTCCAGAGCCCAGGTACCCTAAAAGCAAATTCAGGAATCAAGTGGCCAGCATCCAGTACACCATTATTCACACATTTCTTTTAGAAATTGTGTGTCCCCCCACACCCCTCTCCCTAATTTTAATACATTGCCTTTGACTCTGCTTAACACCCTGATGTTCCAGTCTTTGAAAGAGGCCCAAAACAGAGACTGAACATGGGTACAGAAGACAGTACTGCTACCTCAGCACCTCAGACTAAAAACCCACACCATTTGGAATATGGAGAAATGCAAGCTAGTTTTTCCTTGCACCCCAAGTGGAGAAGTTTTTTTGATACCTGCTTTGATTAAAAGTATATATCTTCACACGGCTGTGACTGTATTTCTGCAAGATTTTCTTTGTGTCGTCATCAGTGTTGAACGAATTCATGAGAACAAGAGGAACATCAGTGTTGTAGGATTTGTTTAAATGCTGAGATGGGAAAGAAATGGCAAATTCAGCATGTATTATTAGCTTTAACTCCTGACACCTAAGCTTTTGGGAGAAAGATGTTAGATAAAACAGACTGGAAATAATAAACGCATGAGATAAGATAGATGTGCTTATCCTGACAGAAAGGATAATAAATCAGGTAAAGGAAAACAAATCCCTGTAAGTAGTAAAGATGAGGCCCACATTAATTAAACATTAACTAACCTTTGTTTTTAAATCTGCATCAAGATTTAAAATTTGAAAAGCAGGACTATTTTAAATTTTAGGCTACTGTTGATTACAAAAGGCATGTTTTCTCTCAAATTATTGAAGTCTGTCAGGGTGAAGTTTCAAACCCTTCTCTGCACAGTAAGCACTTTTGAGCCTTCTTGGCAGGCTACGAGATGGACAATAGTATCAAGAGTACGTAATGAATTAAATGTCATCATGTTAATTATTTGGAAATCTGTAGAATGGAGATGAAATACACAAGAGCATTTCCACGTGCACAGCACAGCAAAGGCAAAAACCAGAAAACATGACAGTGTTCCACAAAAATAGTGTGTGCAGAAAAAAAAGATACTTCAGTGAGTTTTAAGCTTTGTGCATCAGATCGCCCTCGTCTGCTGGGGAGTGTTTGGGATCACTACACTCTGGTGGAGTCGGAGTCTTCCACAATGACCCTTTTGAGAAAGCGCCCGCAACACCAAAGGATGAGGACTGCATTAGTTGGACATAAATTTAAGTCTGCTATAGAACTGTCTAACATACATGGGAGACTCACTCCACACAAACACCACACTGAGGCAAAAATTGTTGGAGCTCCAGAAACTATGGAACAGGCACACCCAATTTCCTACTCTAACAACGACCATCTTAATTATCTGCTGTAAGAGGAATATCCTGCATTAAAAACATAAGCTGAAATGTCCTCTCTCAACACCAGCAGCTGTTCTTTTCTTTTACTTTTCTTTCTTCAGAGGAAAATGCCAGCAATCACTTCCAGCATGAGAGTTTTAATTCGACAAGGAACTTGGAGCTGCTGTGAAGAGCTTTGTTCTAATGCACATAAAAAAAGCTTTTAAAAAGCTAAACTTAAACTTGCACCTGGAGGAGTCGGAAACAAGCCCAGGAGTTAGCCATGCCAGGCCAGCTCTACAATTTGATTCCTTGTGTTTCTGGACACAATCACCACTGTCCGGGTCGGTGTGCACAGGCTGAATTACACTTGTGCTAACGTGCGGAGTGGACAGAGTTCAATCGCTGATTGCTCCGTCCCTTTCATGCCTATTCTTTCCAAAGCAATTCACTTTACCACTAGCACTGTGACCAGATGCATTTCCTTCTCCTCTTCCTTTTGGCAAGCCTCCACTGTGATCTCTCTTAAAGGGTCACACAGGAGAAGCTCAGTGCGTCTTGCTTCCTCCGATGTAGAAAGAAAAGCCCAAGGAAAGTTACCTCAATCTGCTGAACTGTCAGATCCAAGAAGGTGTTCTCGTTCCGCACCCCAATAAGACTTTTTGGGCCTTTACAACCCATGCTTGTGCCCAAGCCGCCATTTAGTTTCACAACCACCAGCTTGTTCAAGACAGAAGCAATGTTATCAGGTAGTCCTCTGGCCTTTATCTTCTCATAGGGCTGGATCTGTAAAAACAAACAAACAAACAAACCAACCAGCAGTCAGGTATTGAGAAGGAAGCTGCTTTCTCCTAAAACCTTTCAAAACTTAAAATTTGGCAACAATACCAACACTTGTTTGTATGATTTATGACACTAAAGAACATTTGCAAATCGAGTCTATAATAACCTGATCTGGTACAATACAAACAACCCCATTTGTTACTATAATAACCTTTTCTCTTGAGAAGTTCTATAGACTTCGTGACACTAGTCACAATCAGCTTCATAAGATGGAAAAAATGTCCGTCTGCTCTTCCAGGTAGAGGAAACTTACTCAATAGCAAGGAAGAAGTCAAGCCAGTTATGCCACTTACCACCCTCCTCTTGCCCTGCAGGAGGAGAGGCTCCTTGATAGCCATCTAACTCATTTCCCCAGTAAGATGTCCCCCTTCAGCCAGACCACAATTTAAGGACACAGGCTCTGCATGCAGGACATAAAACTTTCTCTTCCCTCAGCAGCTTAAACTTGCAGCAGATTTTTTTTTTTTTTTGGTACTTTGCTCTGAGGTTGTCAGAGAATACGTTCTTGGCTAAAGGTAGGTTCTTTGACTCAGTTTAAACCAAATTTTATTCCAACTACTAGTCCAGCATAATAATTCATCTCTCCCAAAAGCGTGCTACAAAGTGGAAGAAAGTTCCTACTTCTTATCCTGCTATTTTCAGGATGTGTTCATCCAGCTCACATTACACCTTGCAGAAAGTCTTCTACCTTGCCAACAGCTATATCCTACAGGTTTAAAAACAGAATATGGGCTACATTTGGGGCTAATGATGGAGAGCAAAATCAGGCTTCTAATGACAGTGTGCCTTGCATTAGGCATTGCTTGTCTCCTAATCCAAAGCACCGAAGTCAAAGAAACAAAGGTAACAATGCAACAACAAGTATCATGCCAAAACTGTTAGAGCAAAATCAATACAATTATCCTTTAGCCTGCCCTTCTAGAGATTTTCTTTTGATGAAAAGCCTTGGTGTTTCAGTGCCGTGTGTATTCTAGCAGCAAGAAAATGATTTTAGTTCTGATAAGGGGTATGTAATATCCACAGCTGATTTCCAAAAACAAATACATACAGAGTAGTTTTCAGAACTGTGTTTGCTTTGGGCAAGTCAGGCTGGGGTTCAAATGGAAATTCACATTGCACTGGAACCAGAGTCATATTTCTTACTCTGATGTGCAGGGGTAGAGAGGAGAGTTTGCGCAATTCCAGCATTCCAGTACGCCACAGGCAGCAGATTAGAGCAGATCCCTCACATTAAGGAAATTCTGCCCTACGCAGGATCTGGAAAGCTTATGGTATATATTTAAAGATAAGATCACTCCACAAGTTACAGCATAATGACTAACTAAACTCTCATTACTCAAACAGTGGAAACTGGCCCAGGAGGAACATCTCGATGCAACTGCTTAAACTCATTCTGTTTAGAAAAAATTTCCCAATGCGTAAGATATGTACTCCAAAAAAGCAAGCGATTAACTTAACTTGAAAGCCCTACTTTCTCACTAAAATATTTTTAACTAATATGAAAACATTAAATATAAGAACAGCACCAGATTCCTTGTTGAAACACTCTAGCTGTTGAACATTAAAAATATATGTCAATGTTGTGACTTAATTTTTGGCTCAGTGGGCAGTGTTACTGGGGAACAAGACAAATTTCGATAGTTTTGTGGTATGTACCCATCAAAACAAAGATATGCAACTAAAATGATGAGGCTTGACAAGCCTAGTAATTACTTTCTTTTAATGCAATTTTCAAAGCTACATTCTGCACAAATGCCAGGAACTTTGCTGCTTGTTTCTGGCAAGTATTGGGAATACAGGTACCCCCAGACTATACTGTTCCCAAGAGAAAAGGTAACATCCAGACTCGCTCATGACCCTATACTAAGATTTAACCAACACATTAAGGATAGAAAAATGCTTCCATCTACTTCTATGCTTCTATCCAAGTTCTTGCATTCCTACCTACCAAGTAAGTTCAGACTTAACTGTACTTCTCCACGTTTCAAAAGCAGTAGAGGTTCCCTATGCCAAAAAAACCCTGAGACAGCGTATACAGGTAAGGGGCTTTAGGAGTAACGCACAGACTATCCTAAGTGTAAAGTTATCGTCGCATTCAAGAAAATCTTATGTATTTAAGTTACCACTTTTCAGCTAAGTCACAGTCGCAGACATGGTAGTGAAACAGTTCTTATTTCACTCTTTCAGCGGGCTCGAAGGTGAACATGGAGTTATGATGGCTCAGGCAGTAAGCAGTAACACAATCACTGCCACAGTCATCTGCTAATAGTAAGTTCTCCTTAGAGAAAGAAATTAACTGATTAAACAAAGCAGGTGATGTTGGCATGCTATTTCCCATTTAATCTGCAGAGAATGCTAGCCATAGAAAAAACATGCCATTTTAGTCATTGACAAGAACACAGATTTGTCAGTAAAATTTGCATGGATCAATAAAGGACAAGGGAGTGGAAATATGCCAGCCAAGGCTTTAACTTGAACGCTAACGTTCGGACAACCAGAACTTTGATCCCTAGAAATTTACCTACGTCACCACAATTTGATTCACACATCTAAGAGAGAGAGTTTGCAAACAAGGTTTCATGGAGTCCCAGCATTTTGACAGACAGTGTCTCAGTTTCAACATTGTATCGTAAGATTATGAAACAAAACACAACACTTAGACAATAATGCATTACTCAAGTGACCCACAGGAAAAATATACTAAATCAAAATGATTGCTCTGGATTTCTGCTACCTTGAACTGAGAATTAAAAACAGTCTCCTTCCTTGTTAACTTGCTGGTTAAAAACAGCTCTCCAAGATCCCTTCATTAAAAAGGCTGACAGCTTTAAATGTGTGGCTTCACTGATAACTTCACAACTTGTTATAATTTATGCAAATTCCTATTATAGACCAAATATGTTACTGAAAGGTATCTTAGTTGGACCACTTTGCTAGGGAAGCAATATGGTAAAGTCTTCCCATTCCAGCTTTCTCATGTGAGAGTGTGACAGCATTCATTTTAGGCAAAAAGGCTCTTTATCTAGTAGTATCAAGAAATCAAACAACTGTTCTAATCACAAACCCGTCTTCACAATTAGTCACACAATGCCTAGAGATAACAGGATTGTGTGATATATTACTCCAAGAAACACAGGCCGGGTATCAAATATTGTGATCAGAAAGGAAATATTCATCCATTTTTGCCTTGCTTTTTTCTCTCCTCTCCATGGCCTCCCTCAGATTTGCTGGTTACGATCTGTGGCCAACTGCAGCCTTTTCCCATTCTCCCTTTTTTGCCCCAAATCCTGGCGTAGCTTCCTGCCTCCAGGTTGTAAATTCTGCCCAATTGCATCATCCAAAGATGACAGAAGGTTGAAATAAGTAAGGAGAGAGACAGCTAAGGTTGATAAGAGGGAAGAAGGTGGAAGATAAGGTGACAGCTAGAAATGAATGGAGTCCCAGGGCAGAGGGGCAACAGACCGTAAACCAGACCTGAAATAACAGGAAATAAAACATCAAGCAAACCGTCAGTTTTCCAGTACAAAACTCTACCACCGGCCTCGGGCACGAGACTTCGCAGAAGATGACAGTGATGCCCAGTAACACAAATGTCACACCAGTACATCTTATCAAAACATTCCTCTCTGCATTTTAAATTTAACAGCAGCATTTTGGAAGCATCTCCACAGTCCTGCTTCAGCAAAGGCTTAAAAGATGCGTAACCCCGGGTAAGCAAAATTGGGAGCAGCCAAACACAGCTCCAGAGCAGTTCAGGTGTGACTGAGCCCCTGGATAAAAGCCCCATCACAGTGCAGCCCGAATGCCTAACCTTCCTGCCTTCCTGGAAGGGAACGGCCTGGCAGCGGCTCCCAGGAGGGCTGTGGTGGGATCTGGCCCTACACCCGGGTCTGCCCCATGCCAAGCCTGCTCTGCCCTGTGCCGCAGTGCTGCACCCTGGGGAGCAGGCACCAGTTCCTAACCACAAGCTCCTCCAGCAGCATCTGCCCTTAGGCCGCTCTGAGATAAGGCTCTTAAAAGGTTTGTTGTTTTTTTTTTTCATTTGGTAAAGTTGGGAGCGCAGCATCCTAGGAGATCTACAAAATGAGTTTGTTCGGGTGTTTAGGCAGCAGTCTGTTGTTGTGCCTCTTTTAATGCAGAAGATTCATTCATAAAGTCTAAACAACCCACAAAATATTTTTAAAAAGTTTAACTGCACTCAGACTTTTGGTAAATAAACAGCAACTTCTGGACTTATATGAAGTTGTAATGTTACATGGGGAAGATGTCAAACATCTTGAAACAAACCAGTAGCTGTTGATTTGCTTGTTTTTGAAGTTGCATGTTCTCTGCATCAAAGATGCGCAACGCACCGGCCTTGATGTTTCCTGCTCCTTAAAGGGGTGAAGAGGAATAGAAGCAGGCCCAACCTACTAGTGGTTCCACTATTTCTACACGGCTTGTACTCTTCCTTCCCCCACGCCAGAAGTGGTGGGAGGTGGACGACTGTAAAAGTCAGATCAACAACAGCAGCTTAATAAGGAAGACTAGCTGTAAGGTGAGAAACTGGACCTATCCACCTGGGAGGTCTGAAGGAAATATCCCTCCCGGATGTTCTCCATTTAGCAATGGCAGGAGCCTACACTTCTCTAGGCATTCTCAAATACTGTTCTTTCTCCTCTGCAAGTGGAGCTTGCTCTCCATGGCCCTGAGTTGTGTTCACATCATCCAAAGGTTACTAAGCTACTAATACTTGTCATTTGCATCTATCCCGGTTTCCAACATAATTCTGCCACATGCATAAACAACTGTTGAAAGAATACCAGGATGAGAAAGTTACTAAGTTGGGGCAGCTGTGGCAACCTCGATAAACATTGTGTCGAAGCCACTTCCTAAATACTCACATGTACCGATCTCAAAAAGGACCATTTCAGATTGCCCACACAAGCACTTTATGTTTCAGAGGAACACTACAGCCCTTCATCAGGAAACTTATGACTGGCAATAAAGTTATTCAGCTAAATTAAGACAGAGAAAGCTTTCAAGTCTGCAGAGCTCTTTTATTTATAACTTAGCTGAGAAGCTCATTTCTTCCAGGAAGTGAGATGCAGAGAACTAGGAGACTAATATTTAGGGGAAAAAAAAAAAAAAGAAAACAAACAGAACACATACGTACAGGGCTTATCATATACGCATGTGCTATGTGTACACACACAAGCATACTCTTTGAACTAGAGAAGGCTCTCTCGGAAATATTCAGAGATGATAGTAAGTAAGGACTAGAAAATAGCTTTGGCTATGAGGAAGTGGGAAAAGAGATTATACATACAGTACCTTTCCTTAGTTGGACAAAAAGGCCAGATTATGAAGTCTACTCAAAGGGAAGCTTGTATGGCAATTTTCATGACAAACAAATAAAAACTTTATCACTCATGTAACTGTGCCTGAAGGGATTGCCAATCAGCTACAGCTGACCTGAAAATATCACTAAACACTGGAGGTTTATGGAGCTTGTCACCAGTAAAGCCAAAGTTCCTGCATGGCATGCCCTCCATAAAACAGAAGCAACTGACCTAAGCAAAACACTGCACAACGACAGCAGCAACAACAGCTCTAGCAATTAGTTATCAGCAAGCAGTTCTGCAACCGAAAAGAGGCACACGCTAGACTGGTCTTGTATCAGCGATGCCTTAGCATTCCCAGATGTCTCTCTTCAAGCAACAGAGCACATCAGCACATCTGAAATAACACATACCGAAGCTAGGGCAGCAGCACTGCCTACATCTATCAGAAAGTCATCTATTAAAACAGCATCTACCACACTTTCTGTGTGAAGACTTCAGCAATCCCTAACAGGGCTGCGTGGCAAATAAGACTACTTCATCTGTTCACACACGTCACTGCCTCAGGCAGTCCAGAGCAGGATGGCTGCTGCATTGGCATAACACTGCCAGGCACACTCACTGCCACGAACATTTTCTGAGGCTATTAGGAATTAAGCAGGTGCAAGGGAGAGAATCTGAAGGTCACGGAGACCAGTAACACCTGGATCAAAACCACAGCTTCAAGCTGAGCTGTAGCAACAGGTTTGCATGTCAGATCCAGTCATCTACTCATTGCAGATCCAGAGGATAGAACAAGTCAAAGGAACCTTTAACAGAACAGGACTTTTTTCATTTCATTTATTGCTAAGTGGAAACTGGGGGAGGATGGAGAAAAGGCGGGTACAAAGAATTGCACTATTCCAGTTCCATCTGGAAACTGCACCATTTTCACCAATCATGCCAAGCTCTCACAAAGAGAATTTAGACCCTAAGTACTACCTTACAACAGCTATGGCCATGCTAGACAAGAATAACAGAGGCACATTCTGTAAGCTTGAGGTAAAATGATTTTCATGCAGGAGAACTCAAAGTCCTTTGTATCTCATGCATCCCTTTCTCTCTTTTTACCCTTCCTTTCCATTAAAAAGAACCACATACAAGAAAATCCTTTAGCAATCTTCTAGATACCATGCAAGGATCTTTGATATAAGCAGGTTTGCAGAATGTTAACATGCAAAAATCAAACAGAACTAGAGCTTTCTGATCTAGTGCAATCCCTCTTTTATTCCAAATGCATATCCGTTCAGGAATACCATCTGCTCATGGTTAGTTTATTCTATCCACAGTTCATTTATTCTGCTGTATTTTCAAAAGGAAACATGCAGAAGAAATGAGAGAGGCAGGACACAGAGACAGCATTTCACTGTTGCAGGATGCATCTGAACAAACTATCGAAGGTAAAAGATCCTGAAAGTTACCAGCATGGATTTGTCAGAAAGACAGGGACAGCTGATACAGCACAAGGGGTCGTGAATATAGGAAACGACGGCAGATAGCCAATTCCGAGTGCACACCGAGACGAATTCACACACATGCACACATTCTCTCAGTTCGTATCTAAAGAGACTGTGGCCCAAACTACTAAGCACTTTTTTTACTCTTGAACTACACTGATCCTTACGATCCCCATACCCACAGACCCCTCCCTCCCAAAGGTCAATACTGAAATACTCAAGGGTCAGGGTAGCTACCTGCTGTTAGTGTAAGATTGCTCCCCAAAAAACCACACAGTGCTGCCATCTCAGAAGACATATGTGGGAACTTCATTCCAAAGTTCCTAGAACTTTTCAGGAACAAAAGTGTGCAAAAAGCAGAATCTCACTGTGTTTTGTCAACAACAAAGACTGTGTTCATGCTGGGGAGACACCCTTAAAAACAACCGTTCTTCTCATCAACAAAGAGGTGATAAACACTGGTTTTAATGTACTGGAGGTACATCAGAAAGCTTAACTAACGATTCACTACCCAACCAGATCTAGAGCAATTTATACTTGGAGCTGGGCACAGTTCAGGAAAGAAATGTGACTAGATCCTTACTCCCTGCCATCACTTCCCATCCACTCTAAGGTCAATAACCTTCCGTATCAGACTGCAAATGGATTTAAAACATTTAGGTTTGAGCTTTAGCTGGGTGGAATGCAGGAACACCTACAATGTTCAGACGCTGTCTGAACAGCCAAAAAAATGATTTCAACTTTCAAGTCTCACTACGTTCTTCTTGCATCACTCACAATATAGCTCTCCAAAACCAAGAAAGTCTGCCACTCAGTTTGGGGCCAGACTGCCTCAAAATCACTTGCTTTTGCTAAAGTGCCAACTACCCTTTTATGCCTTCACTATCATGTCTGAAACTAGCTTATACAGCTCAGAGTAAAATCCTGATGAAGTTAATGGTTCCATCCAGGCCCTCCATCAAGGATTTAGTTCATCGGATGTTGCATCAGCTACAACACAAAATTTATAACTTAGCCTTGCTAAATATTTCAGTTTCTTTTGGCATAGGCATTGGAAATGACAACTTGGCAATGAAGCCCTGGATCTTGAAGGGTCTTTAATTCAGAGAATAACAAATGTCAAGAACTCAAATTCAAGCAGGATCCTTGCAGCATCAGGACTGCCGGATGCCAGTGCTATCATCTAGCAGTTCCAGTCATGTGTAGGCACTAATATGCAGAACTACCTTGTCACCTATGAGCATATACACAAGCGTAAGACATGCTCCACAGTAATAAAAATCAACTCTTGCTCTAAGGGTTTGGAACAGTGGACCTGACAAGTAAGTGCTGATGGGGAAATACTTCAGGAACAAAAATGGGCAGCAATGACATGGCTTACAGATGCATGACTACAGTGTTACTCATTCGAGACATGTCTCAAAACTGTGGTTTGGGATTGTTCTAAGATGACATATCTAGCTTCTTTTGGTTTTGCAATGTCACAGAAGTGATTTTCGGAACAGTTTGCATTAGGGAAGGTTGGGAGTTTGACTAACAGACCTCTGCATACTCCTACTGCAAGGAAGTTTGCAAGAGTTTGTCACAGACAGACGAAATGAGTATCATGGCATATCATCATACTGACACCCATATTAGTCAGTATGTACTTACAGAATAAGAAGGAAATATTTACTCAGCACCAAGGGACGGTTTTAGAAATAGTACCAAGTGAACCCTTAAAACCTGTTTCCAGAGTTGCAGATTGGGAAGACATTTTGCTTTTTAGTAAGAGCATGACATTCTTTCTTTTCCTTCATGATATGGTTCATTGAGATGACAACTTGAGCTGCAGACAAGAATCCGACCACTAACAGACAAGCTCTACCACTAATAGACAAAACCTCTAATAGACAAGCTCCTTTCACACTCACATTGCTTCGGATGCTTTCTTTACATCCTAGATGAGGTTTTACATCGCTACTCTGAGGTTAACTTGATCACTGCAGTTCCCTTGGAGGCCTCCCAGCAGGACTTTGCTATTGCTTCCAACTCAAACGAACAGATCACTGCAATCTACATCAACAGGATTAAATTACACTTGCCATGTCCACGTTCTTTACCTCCTCTCCTTGTTAACCAGCACTCTAAGTACACTTTCTTCTCTGAAGACTGTAACAGTAATGGGTCCTAACTATGCCAGCTATCACTGTAAGCCTTTGGACACATGGAAGCAAAGCATCTGGAAGGAAAAAACAAGCCAGAAGTTTACCAATATAGCGTGACATGGGTTCAATCTTCCGTTAACGTTGTCTGGAGCTTACAATTTGCTTGCCCATCGGTATTAGTTGTTACACTGAAAACATGGAGGTCAGGGATGAAATCTCCCATTGCAGAGAAAAACAGAAGAATATTACAAGGCAATCGTTTTTGTTTCAATTTACTGACAGGAGCCTTTACTTGTCAGTAGATGCTTCAGGAAAGAAAACAACATTCAAAGAACAAGTACAACGGATAACACATTAGATGACCCACGGAAGTCAGATCAGAAATTCTGCTCCTGCATAGCACAGTCCCATGACATTGAGCAAAAGCCTGAAACACCTTTCCGACCTAACCTGAAAGTCAAAAGTAGCTTAAGTAAAATAGAAAATTAAAAGACAAAGCCTATAAATGCAATAAACTATTCATGAACTTTTTTTAGGCTGTTAAAAATAAACAAAAAAAAAAAACAATGACCCCATACTTGGGCACATGTTTTGGGTGCTTTTATTTTTTTTCACAGATATACATACACGTGTATATCTGTATGTGTATACACACACACATACACACATATACGTAAACACATACTTTGAGCTCTAATAGGTATCAGCTGAAGATTACACATGCAAGAATTCTCAGTGCTTTGGACTGATCAAGCAGCAAACCAATTCTCCAAAACAATCACAGGCAAATAAATCCCTCTTTCATTGGGGAGAGTAGGCTGTTGCTTTTTAGGCCGTGATACTTGTAGTGCAAGATTCTCAAAAGCAGCCGAGCACCCCACCACCTCATAAAACAAGGTTGTCCGAACAGGCAATTATACATCACTTGCAAGATTACCGACCAACTTTCTAAACCAGTCTTGTGTGTACCATCCTCTATGCTGTTCTAACAAGACCAGGAGGAGAGTACACTATGAGTTTTTATAGCTAGGAAAAGAAACCCAACTAGAGCTGAACAAAAGCACTCAGAGAAAACCTGCATATATTTACAGATGGATAGCTATCTCAAAGAACTCAGTACTGCAGTCTTTATTCTGAAGCCCTTCTAAAATTATCACTCTTTACCCCTTCTAAAAGGGTACCCCTCCCACTGTTCTTACCTATACTAATAATAACAATTATTAGTTAACTCTGGAATTCTGGTCTTGAATAAATCAATTTTTATCTAATAATTCCACAATTCATACCCCTCAGCAAAGAATAATTTGGGAGAAGTTATACTGCAGGTCACCTGAAAAATGTTTCATGTAAGACACCTTTCACTTTCCACAGTATGTCCCCTACATGACTGATGCGTTAAAAAGGTGGTGGAGGCAGGATAAATACAAGCAGGGTTTGAGGTTGGCGGGAAAATGGAACACTTACGGTCAGCAAAAAAGAAAAGAAAAAAAATACTCAAGAAAGTTAAGTTTGCTCTCAGTTTTTGAGCGCGTTCAACCCGCCTCCTGTCAGATCAGGGAGTCTCTAAGTATCATCTTATCCAAGGAATCCTAAAGCAAGAGATATTTATTATGAAGTGAAGCAGGGATAGAAGAACATTTTTTGTGGGTATTTTTCCCTAGCTTTCTTCTGTGACATTATTTGATTTGGAGTTCATGCTAGGAAGCGAAGTTTCCTCCAAGATCATGCATGCATCTCACCTAAGCCAAAGTGACCTGATTTTGCAGGAGTCTTACTGGTTTGGGTTTGTTTTTTTTTTTTTTCTTCTTTTTGGTCAAAAGTTGCTACATAGCTAAGGGATGCAGATGAGAATGAGCCAGTGCAGGCCACAAGGAAAAAGAGACATACTCTTTCTAATCTTGCCCTCCTTTCGGCCCTCTGTGACCTTAAGTTAGACCTTTGTCTAACTTCTCTTTTTAAAGAGCTTGCCTTGCCTGGGAATTTCCCACCAGTCTATTTCAGTGTCTTATAACCCTCCTGTCTGACATTTGCTCCCAATGTCTTACCCAGTAATTTTCAGTCTTTTACAGAACTTGAAAGTTTTTCCACTGAAGGTGTGCAAAACTTTAAAAATAGACAATAGCTCTCCCTCGCCACAAAGCAGCCCATTCACTCGCATCAAATTGCTGTCATTTAATCCCAGGCCTTATCTTGACCCAGAGAGCAGTTTATTCCTTTCATTGTTGCCACTATCTTTTTACATATTTAAAAGACTTATCACTCCCCAGAGTCTCACCCTCTCTAGATTAAAAGCAACCCTATTTTCTTCAGCCTTCCTTGTAAGTCATATTATCTCGAACTCCAGTTTCTCACCTTGGCCTCTTTATTGAAGGTGGATTTTTCTCCCCAAAGCAACACTTCATTCAGTGTTACAGTACGGAAGAGAGAGACATCACATGTTTTTGAAGTTAAAAGAAAACACTCAACCTTGGAAAAACCCTAGACTTGCTCTGAAACAGCATCATTCTTCCAACGCTTTAGAGAGCAACACTGCATCTGTTCTGGAAGTAACTGGACAGCCTGCCTTTCAGTTGGAAACAGAGCCTCGATTGAATCACCACAGAGAGGCTAAGAGAAACCACAAATGTGTGAGGACACAGAAGTCCCGCAATATGCCAAGATCACTACACTGGGAAAAGCAAGAATTCGTAGCACATTACACCGTTAGTTACGCAAGAGTCAAAAGACAGCCTAGGGCCACAGATGAATCAATAAAATGAGGTTAGGTTTAATAGGAAGTGTTTATTTAAGTACTAAACAGTCCTGAAAAAAATGTTTAGTGCTTTTTCAGCAGAAGCTCAAGAGGCAGGTTATAAGTTATAACAACATAGCTGACATTAGAAAATTACACTCAAAAAACCCCCACAGTCAACTACTTGTTTCAGATTCCTCGCTTTTACTGAGCTGCTGTAGATTACAGAAGTTGCTAAATGAGCTATATAACCCAGCCCACTTGCCATATGTCCCTTTCAAATTATTTAGCAGAATGAATTGCTGGAAACAGTCTCATCTGAGACATACAACATTCTTCCACGGGCAGGAGGGAAAGGGGAACAACAAGGGTACTACCTACTTCCCCTCTAACACAAGTTACCATTTACTCCAGAGAAGGTACCAAATGGTAAGATGGCATCTGTCCCATTTTGCTCCCCTACTCAAGGAACATCTCAAAGAACATCTAACAAAATAACACCAAAGAGCTCGACACATATGTTAAGCAGGACCTGATGTTCGGGAACACATACAACACGTGTCAATAAATAATTATTTTTCAGTTAGAACCCAAAGCGTTGTCCTACGTGATTTTACAGAACCACGGCAGTTGTATCCATTCTATGGGCGACCACATCATTTGCTACAAGTAGCAATTATCAGTTTTATGTTCCCTACAGACTGTCACTTCATTGCAACTTACAGAATCTTCTGGAGGTCTCTGAATCTTCCCCCAGTCCACAGATGGTCCCTTTTCTTGTAGGAATCTATGAAATAGCTTCTTAAATCCTTCCAGGTCCTTTTTAGCGTACTACAAAGAAGAAATGCATTAGTTAATGCTGGTATTTAATGCATACCTATTCAATCACAGAAGCATTTCTACAAACTTGAAGTACAACCTATTCACAAGAGTAATTTTAACAGCACTGAAGTAGAGACATGCTAAAATTTAAGTAAAATTCTAAAAGGTACCAAAAGCTCATTTCCACTAAAACTCAAGGTACAAAACCAACTTGGATACCTAAAAGACACAAAAATATTACTTTAGTCAAAATCACAACCATTAGAATTTGGCCCAATCTTTAGGATAACAGCTTTACCCTTCCTTTCGGTAATCCATTAAAGATTACATAGAACCTTTAATAACTAAAGATGATTAAACACTTAATAATAACTCTGTCACCCAGTTTACGGGGAACTGAAAGTCTCCTACTGACACTGTATCCACGCTACACTTCCACACAGGATGAGAGCACGTCCTAAAAATAAGGATCGTGGTATTCTGTGAATTGTCTCCCTGTATAAAATTTGCCTCTATTTCCTGCATCTAATTTCTCATGCTTTGAGTTGCATCCACATCATGCTCCTTACCTCTAGCTCATTTGAAGGTGCGGTCGCAAGTATCTTATCAAGTTCTACTTTCATGGAATACTCCAGCTCTTGTCGAATGACTTCCTGAAACTGTGAAGTACCAGCTTGAGACATTGCTTTGCTGAAATCTTAATTAAAAATAAAAAACATGGGTTAAAGGAAAAAGAAGAAAACTAACTTAGACTACAAATAGTCTTCCATTTTCTTTTAAAAATTAATAAACTCACGTGATCTAGTCTCATTTTATTACTGTGCTAGCACTCCAGGTATCTAAAGTTTTTGTTGTTAGTAACTTGGAGAACAGACCTTAAATTGGGGCCACAGAACAACCACCCTTCTCTCAAAATTCAAAAAAGTCCCAAAAGACCAATGATCCATCTCAAGAAGCGTCCAAAAATCCACAGCGGTACTTTTTTGCCAGAGAGCCAAAGAAGTCACATCCTACCGCATCAACACACTTCAGCAAGTAAAAGTGTGGAAGAGCTTTTCGCTAAAAAAATTCTTTTATGTAGAACATTGTGATCGAGGTTATCCTTCTGTTCACACAAGCAAATAAAAACATATGCTTAAATTATTTATACAGTGCCCTTTCACACTATCTTCAGTTTGTTCCAGTAAATATTCCCTTCCTTTATCGTTTGAGTATTTTCACACTACAGCATGCATTTCAGTTACTAAGCAACCTAGAAAATTAGTCTGTCTATCACTTCAGCATTTGTTTTGCTTTTGAAAGTGATAAGCTCCATAAATGTGAAAAAGAGTAAATGCACGCATGTTCTATATAGTAAAGTCCACATCGGAGAAAAAAACGGGAGATAACATGACTTTATTTTCCAAAAGAAAGCATTTAAAGTGAGTGCGTTCTCAAAAGGCATTCTGAGTATGTTCTCTAAAGACCTCAGTTAATTTAATTTCTGCCAAATCCCTTAAGTAATCACTTCTCTGTAACACAGAGAGTGATATATTGCCAAATATAGCTGGATTTTAGAAACACCCTGAATACTAGTGCAAAAAGGGATGGGAGGAAACTTTGCAAGTGAACAGAGTGATACTGCCAGAAAATATTGTTAGAAGAGGAACCTGTTTAAAGTTTACTTTTTTAGAACATGCACTAAAAGGCTATTCTACTGAGAACACCTAAGAAAGCCAGAGGCAGTTCATTCTAATACAGTTTTGATGTTATTTTATTTTTTTAAGCAAAGTATTCCACACAGCCTCAGACTCAGTGACAGTATCTAATCCTTGCTTTGAAGCCCACAGAAGCCATTTTCCTGACTGCACTGTTTTGCAGGTAGGGGAGGAAAAAAAAAAAAAAAGGACAGACAAGTGCTGCAGTGTACATACTGTGTGTGGTGCAACACAGGGGAAACGCCAGCTCAAGATGAGCAGTACAATGAACAATAGGGTTTTTTTTTTAATCAAATGCTTCATTTAGTAGTAAAAACAGGTAATACTTGACAGCCTGTTAGGCGTATCTTTCCAGGTCAAATACGTAAAAACACGGACAGCGCTTCATTAGGAAGCACTTCCTCCTACAGAAAAACGAGGAGGTCTATACCAGCTTAATACTTTCGTACCGAACTGCTAGAAGTACTGTCTGTTCATTCACACATTTTGGGTTATTGAAATGCTGTTTAAACTTCCAGAGAAACAACTGCTGGGAGATACTTTCTGATGTTTGTAATCCTCCCTGCAACGTGTTGTAATACATGACTTCTGTTACAGCAACAACAGTGGCCATTTCTCACAGTTCATCAGCCTGTAAACCATGTGAACCTCCCAGTATGATGCAATGCATCTCAGAAGACACTCTGCAAATACCAAGTATTCAACAGAGACCGTCATTCGCGCTGTTAAACACACTGAGGCTAAGTAAGGCAGAGCCAGCTAGCAACTTTCCCAGGCTGCCATGTAAGTAAGAAAACCTTGTTCGCTCATATTAGCCAAAAGACTTGTATCTACCAGATAAAAGCACTTAGAGGCTAAGTAAATTCACAAACAAATCAAAAGAAAAAGCCATCACAAAAGTAAATGTGTGATAATGTCCAAGTTTGTTGGGGTTTTTTATAATACTACGAATTCTCCATCACTTAATGAGTAAATGCTAAATACATTTGATCACCAACGTCCTCGCAGAGAAGCAAAGCAAACCTGTTGCTTTTTCCAAACACCAGGTGTCAAGCACGCAGACCAGCCAGCTAGATGGGACATTTCTTACCGAAACCCAGACCACCAAAGCTACCAGCGCTGATGGCTGCACCCTTTATTGGCAACAGAGAATATTTAGGCTTTAGGTTGACCATTTAACGACTACTGCAACCACTCAGTCTCATCCAGATTCAACGTGCCAGAGCACAGTTGCTTGGGGAGAGCATTATTAGTGCTCTTAGTACTATTACTGTTATTATTTTGGGGAAAGAGAGAGGAAGGACATGGCTGGAGTCCATAAAAACATGCGTTTGCCTGGTGCAGGAAAAGTATTTGTTCCACATATGTAAGAATTTGAATACTGTAACTAAGCAGCCAAGAGAAACAGCAACTCAAAGCTTTTCTGCTTTTAACGTGCCATTGCAAGGCAGAGGCTTTTAAGCATTTATCTTAAGAGACGTCCACGAGGATTTGGACTGGATGGGGATCTATGGCACTCTCTAAACGGTCCCCAAAGTGAGACCCAACAGCAGCATCGGTGCATCCGCTCCAAACATAAACGAACTCAGTACTAGTTGTTCCTGTCCTGCTGCCCCTCAGAGTTTTTGGGCAGAAGCTGGTATTTATGCACCCCAGCCTACCACTAGTAGAAAGACAACTGCAGTCCTTTAATATGAGCTACTGTTTTAACAGCCTGGGTGAAGGTTTATTTCCCTTTTTACCCTGACAGCAACGAGGATGTAGAAAGGCCAGTGCAACTGCATATCTGAAAGCAGTTATTTCCTACAGGCAAGTAAAATTTCCTAAGCCTATAATGAAGAGCAGTTACTGCACCTCTAAAAATCATATGGGAGGCAGGGGTGTTGGATAATTGCAGGAAGAGATTTCCAAGGGTACATGCGGCCATAAAATCCCAAATTATTTTTAAAAAGAAATGCCTCTTCCAAGCTATTTTGCAACCAATGCCTCAGATTTCAGCCTAAGCCCACTTTTATGGGATCAGTATTCTTGAACACTCATCTGAAGGAAGAAAAGGGTGGGATAAGGTAGTGGAAGACTCTCGGGGGACCAGCCCACGCAGGAAATTAGCACAGAACAGAAGAGCATGACTAAATAGTTGAGGCTTCAGAAAACACTGGGGTTTGCAAAAATGACCACCCAGGATATCTTGTTTTTACATCTTCAGCAGAAAGTGCTTCCTCAAGTAGTAGAGAAAGAAGAGCTCTTTAATCAAGTTTGTGGTGGTGTCTGACACGTGGAGAGTTTCACTCAAACCCTCTCCTGCCCCCACTGTTATTTCTAGCACGCTTTTGTGCTCTGCTCTCACTGCTAACCTGCCCCCTGCCCTCACAGCATGAACTACTGCATGTGGCAGAGTATTTGCAGGTTTATGATACATAACTTTTATAACTGACATATGAAAAAACAAAACATGGTAAATAAGATCAAGCTAACAAAAAGGAGGTGTTCTTACGCTATCGCAAACAAAATAAAGGACAGATGTCCTCAGAAAAACTGCACAAGAACAGAACAGTGGTGACCCTTTACTTAGGGGTTTGCACGTATTTCCTTTCTGCTGTCCCTCCTCTTACTTTACATCAAAAGCAGAGAATGCATTAAGATTGATTAGTTTTGTTCATTAATCCACTCAGAAGAGAACTTCACTGCCTTGGTACTCTGTATACAAGCATCCAGCACAGGAGGGAGTCGTGGGACAAGTTAAGCAAGAAGCCCCCCTCTCTCATGAAAAAATCGGGAATCTTTTGGGTTGAGGGTTATGAATTGTAATTATTTTTGCAATCCAAGTAAGTATACAGAAAGACCTACAGCAGAAAATTATTTAGGTCTCCTTGGAGCCAGACTACTTGCATAAAAATCAAGAAGGGTGGCCAGTAAGTTAAAACACGCAGCTGAACTTTAAATACTGTATCCTTGAACTCTATGCTAAGGGTACAGAGTGAATGCCTTAACTTCCACCGACTCCACTGAAAGTTCAAGGCAATTTTTATCCCTGACAAGGATAAAAATCTCTTTAAATACCCACGCTATAATAAGCAATGTTAATAAATATTACGTCGTTTGATTTTTAGAATTGAACATACCCACTCAGTCTTTACGAACATTTTTCTTTTCCTACTACTAGAGGCAAAATTTGTCAACATATGTTGGACTGAAGCATACGTGAAGTGAAACCTACACATTCTCTCTCTCCTTAACGGATGAGCAGGCTAGCCTGAGCTAACTCAGAAGTTTGCAACGCAGGAAGCCGTTCTGGCCAGCTGCGCACACCAAGAGTTTAGGTGTTACGGTCAGACACAGCTGGATTTCTCAGTCTAGCAGCTGATCCTCATGCTAAAAATATCACTTGACATTGGCAACATGTTTTAGTACTATTGGCTCGATAAGAGCCCTTAAAGGGTGGATACTTTTTTTTAAAAAAGCTTTTAGGATTGTCAAATCCTTGGTCGTATTTTAAAAACTGGTTATGATCTTTACATAGGGTTCTCCAGTTTTCAGTTTCATAAATAGTATCACTTGCCTGCAAGATGGCTACCTTCAGCAGTAGGCTGAGATAAGCCAATTCCATTTAAAAAGAACAACTCAGTACGTATTTACGTACATTCGTAATGTATTTCACAGCAAGAAGGGGCTTATCTTGATAACTCTCAGAGCGGCCGGTTGAGCAACGTGGCTGTAACATTTCCCCCCCTTCAGCTCTGCATTTTGCCCAGGTGCCACAGGACATTTGCAGACAGTCGATGCATTTACACAGCAAGTGTTGCACAGTCCTAGACACCCACCGGGTGAGCGACAGCAATTTCCCAAAGCCTGCGAAGGCCCTTGGTTTCCCACAACATCCAAGTTCATATAGCAAAAGACCTACTCGTGTACTTTCTACAGGCAGCATTATATTTGTTGATAGGCCTGCGTGGATTTGTACTAAGGAAACCTACAGGCAGGGATTTCATTACAAAAAGCACACGCGCACCATTAGGAATATCGGAAAGGAGGAAAAAAAAACCTGCCACAGCAATGCACCAAAGTCATTTTTCTTCCTGAAATGACCTCTTGTGGGCTGGTTCCCTGTTTTGCAATGAAGGAATCTGAAACTCAGACCACGTACACACACGCTCACACATGTAGAGAGTAAAGGAGAGCGCCGGAGCCAATCGGGATCAGAAAACGCCAAAATACACTCAAGCCTCTGAAAAAAAAGTGTAGACGCTCGACCTCAGTGCTCTTTCTCCCCCAACTTTAACAGACCTCTTAATGAAGGAGGAAGATTTGCACTTGCAAGATCCCCCTGTATACTCCAGATCCTGCCCGTGCATCAGCCGTGGGTAGGAGCCCTGCCGCTACAACCGCCCGGTTTCGCCGTGCGCCTGTACCGCGCGCGAGACCCACGCATCCACCGAGGTAAGCGAACCCAGCAGAGCAGCACTGGCGGAGGCCCCGCTGCCAAATAACGAATAACACTTTGAGAAAGCCCTTGCACATCGCAACTCGGCTGCCGATCGGGCTCCTACACCGACCGCTGCCTGCGCTCTGCCGGGCTGCTGGAAAGGAGAGAAGAAAGAAAAAAAAGCAGAGATCTATGGATACACAGCTGAAGAGTCAAAAAAAAAGAAAAAAAAAAATTACAAAGCACATCATCTTACCTTTCGCGAAAGACGACATTTTCGCTCTTTAATAAAATAAATACTCTGCTCTTATAAATATAGACTGGATTGGTTTGGGTTTTTTTTTTTTTTACCCCAAGGCTGGGGAGGGAAAGGCCGGGAGGGCAGGCTGCCTC